>NC_056734.1:140981808-141074308 GCF_019279795.1 Protopterus annectens | reverse complement strand
CTTCATCTTCTCCTGCCTTCTTCCTGTCTCAAACACCTCTGGTATACCAAATTGCCTTCGATTTTCCTACACATGTGACCGAACCATCATAATCTGTTCCTGACCACTACAACTGTGGACATTCTGGCTTCCATTCTGATCTCTTTATTTATTCTTCTCTCCCTCAGTGTACATTCTACTACCTATCTCAGCCACTTCATCTTCATTGCCTCACATGACTACAGCTAGTCTGCCTTCACAGCCTAGGTTTCTGTACCACACAGAAGCACTGGTCTCACCACCATTTTATATATCTTACTTTTCAGCTTCTTTGGCATGCTTTTGTCATGCACTACCCCTGACACTTTATGCCACTTGGTTGTAGCACCACTGATTTTCTCCTCTCCTCAACCACAACTGTCATATAATTGGAGATGTTTGCTTATTCTACTAGTTTCCATTCACTCTCTCAATTTGTAGCTTTTTTTGATTTCTGTTATTTGCTATCATGGCCACTATTTTGTCTGTACTCTGTTTCATCCCATGTGCCTTCCATTTTGCATGCCATTACCCAACCCTACCATTTGCTGACATTTTTGTTCAGAGTCTTCTTATAGCGGCATATTGTCTGCATAAAGCAGCTTTGTTGATCTGTCCCCTTTATCCTGTTTGCTAATTTATTGCATCAGCAGTACAAACAGGAGTGAGCTTAGAACTGAACCCTGATGCACTTCCATTCCCAACGAAACCCCCTCAGTGAGTCTGAGCACTGTTTGAACCGTGTCACTGAGTTATTCTAATTAACCTGCACTAATTCTATCACTGTTTCTAGGACTTTGAACTATTGCAAGACTGCCCAAATCAGCTTTTTGGGACTTTGTAATATGCTTTCTCCAAATCTGGGAACACCCAGTTGGACTCTTTCCTTGTATCCATGTTCTTCTCCACTGTCTCACTGCAAATATCAGGTTTGTTGCTCTGCAGCCTGACTGAATCTGAACTCCTTAGCTCCCATCTTACTTTCCGCTACTCTGTCCATTAATTTGTCACCCTCTGAAGCACTTTCATACGGTGTTACTTGATCTGTACTACCTACAGTTGTGAACATCCCCATTGTTCTTCTATAGTGGCACTGAAATGCATATTCTCCAGTCATCTAAGATCAATCTCTCTCTCTGTCTTTCTCACTCAATACTCTTGTTCAGATCTGCCATAACTTCATTTGAGTCTGCTGGTTTCTCAAACTTCATTTTTCTTAGTATGCTTTGAACACCTTCTAGAGAGGGTTCTCCTTCCTCTTTCCATTAGGGTTATTTATGCAGCAGTACAACTACTATGGGGTTTTATTCATTCAAAAGAGTTATGTCTTCTGACCTGGTAAACAGACTGCTGCAGGCATCACCCTTATGAATGATGTCTGCCAACTATCTTCTTTATCTCTCTGTGTTTGTCTTGTAAATTGAAAGAGCTTTTTTGTGCAATCTGCTGAGTCACTATCAAGAAAATGGTAAAGATTCTCTGATGTCTTGTTTTTTTATCAATATAGAAAAGGGCAACGGCAACAGAACTCTCTTTATTGAATCTGCACTTGTCTTTCACCTGGTTGAACACTCCATTCTCCTAAATATACATGATATACATGGCTGCTAGCCCCACCGTTTCAGGATTGTCCCAAAGCTTACTTACCAGTAGGTTCTTCAGAGTGAAAACTGAAACATAATTTTCAAATGAGGCACACATTATCAAATGGGTATCCCAATGATCTATACTTGCTCTGCTTCTTTTCTCCATATTCATCAACAAAATCCATATTGACCTGCCCTATTTGCCCATATACTGTATGCAAATAATATGGTAATACATAGATCCTGCCCCTCCCACTCAGGCATTCAATAGCAACAGTAAAAATGACCTCATTTTTTCATCTTGGCTTAACACCAACAAACTAATACTATACCCTAGCAAAACAAACAACAACAACAACAAAAAACATGTTTTCTGGAACAACTCAACAACAGCAAAACCCCACACCAATGTCCTCATAAAAGATAAAATATGAGAACTACCTTACAACTGAAACTATAAACATCTTGAAATGCCTTGGAATCTGGTTTGACTAAATTCTGAATTTTCATATTAAAAAACAAAGGCAAAATTAACCACCTCCTTTTCTGGGCCAGACCCCCCACCTCTTCTCACCTGCATGAATAGCCATAGGAAATGGAATCTTCATTGCATAGTTGGAGTATGGACTTAATCTAATAGCATGAGTTTCTAGTGAAAACATAACATGCTTCCAATCACTCTACAACACAATGTGTCAGTCCCATTTAAGTTTCTTGCATCTGCAAATATATTATCAACTTTTTCCATTAACAAATGCTCAAAGTGGAAGAAAAGAAGTATGCAGTTAAGGCAGTAGGCCAGAAGAATTCTGCTCATTGTGTTCTGAGTGAAATTTACAATTATTCCCTCATGCATCTGTAAAGTTGTTAGCTGTTTTTTTCCTCATTGCTGAATACTTTTATCTGGAGAAAAGCTGTCTACAGGTGCAAACAATTAATTGTGAGTGGTCTGGCCATTCCTTGCTGAGGGAAATACAAAATGTAAAGGTAAATGGCAAGCAGTTCAGTGAAAAATAAAATTTGAAATTTCTGAAACTGAATACAAGATAGCAGCCTACTGAGCAGCCTTAATACTTTAATGAATTTAATAGAACAGTGCACAATTTAGTTTTACTTACAGACAATCAATTAACTTTTTTTAAGGCTAGGAGATAATGTTTTCTGAAAGCATGCAAGCTATTTTTCACATCTGGAAGGGAAACAGAGATGAGAAAAGAACAGATAGCAATCAATGTTAATGGGAATAAAGGCCGTAACATGCATTTAATATGGGTAACTTTAATTTTAGATTAGGTAATACCTTTGGGTGCAGCTGTCAATTTGGGGCAGTTATTACTGTCTGGGGGTTAGACTTCATCTGTTGAAAATGTACACAGTTTTCTGTCTTTTTCTAAGTTAATAAAGGATGAGGTATTCTGAAAATGTGTTTAGTTTTTTGTTTGGGTGGGTTCATTAAATCAAAAAAGTATAGAAAAATGTGACCCATGTTTAAATGGAAATGAGAAGAAACAACTGTATAAAAGATCAGCCTGCCAGACATTGGTATGCAGATATAAGACAAAAGGTTGGAAATAAGCAGACTTCCAAGATGGCTGCTTACTAAGTAATAGCTTAATTTCATCTCTCCCAGTGTGAAAACATAAACTCATAAAAGAGAGCCAGTGAATTGTTCTTTTTACTGGCTAAAAAGTGCACTGCCTGGATGGCAGTGAGGGGAAACTTATGAAAAAAATCAACCACGAAAGGTGAGGAGAAAACACTGACTGGAAAGGACTCTGCAGCTGTTAAGCAAAATGCAGTTAAAGCTCCACCGGAAAATGCAGTAGTTCAAGCTCCAGATTTGGTGCAAGACATGACTTCCAGTAATCTAGAGGAAAAAAATAAGTCAAATATGCTCAAAGCTGATTAAAATAAAATAGACACTGAAGGAGTATATCAACTCAAATAACAAACAGTTGGGAGAAAATGGAAAAAAACTTTTAAAAAGATATCCAGGTGAGCTGATAAAACTGCAAAACCCAAAGGTTGGCTGAGTATGAGACTGCTCAAGAAAATGTTTCAAAAATGGTAGAATTGGAGGATACAGCACATAAAGAAAACCTGAGATTTTCTGTTGTACCAGAGAAACCAAAAGGGACGGACTGTATTAATTTTATGAAAGCAGAAATAAATACCTGGACTGGTATTCTTCAGCAGGAGTTGTTAATTGAAAGTCCACATCATGTGTATGCTCCAAAGCTGGCCATGAGAAAGCAGACAAGACCTCTAATAGTAAAGATGCAATCTTACCAGCAGAAAGAATTGATGCTGACAAAATTAAAGTACCAAAAGTTGGAGTGTTTGTGGAAAATGATTACGCAATGTATACCATGTAGAAGAGTTGTACATTTATTCCAGAAATCAGGGAATGTCAAGAGGGGCATGTGAGATTCAAGCTGCTGCATCCAGACTTCTTCAGAATATTTTTTTTCTGGAGGATCAAATACATTTCTTGATGCAGAACATGCTAATGAGGAAATACAAAATTTTATCTAACAAAAAGTGAGACATCAAATAGAAGGGAACTCTGCTTCTTATTCTTCTGATAATAAACCTTACAGAGAAACTTTGCCAGGAAAACCTTTTGCAATGTTCCAGATGAAAATGCCTGAGAGACAGAGAAAAACACAGGTGTTGAGAAGAAGAACCAGAAGTACATTGAAAATGAACCAGAGACTAGAGTTGGTAGATGAAGATCAACAGGGAAAAAAACAGCAATTGGAAATTAATTAATATATATGGGATTACAAAGCATCAGTTACATTTGTGAACTATGTCTGAACAAGAACAAATGAAAATATCGGACTTTTTTACTTTGTTGAAATTGTAGGGGACTCCAAAGCATATGCCCTACTTCATGTCATTAACGTTTGGAAGAACATTAAGGAGCAGAGAAGAAGACGGAAATAAACTGTAAGTAAAACAATGTTTGTTCTTAATAGTATTTTTATAAAACCCAACATATACTGCACATTATATAGTAAAGCATTTTTAGTTATTTTTGTCCATTGTAGGGATACTAGAGTAAACAGGTACCCATTTTTTCTTCTTGTTTAGTTTTAATAAATGTAGGCACTGCAATGTAAAACAAGAAAAAAAACTTGGACAAAAGCATGTTTAAGATAATAGGCTGTAATATTGGGTTGTTGAGGTGAGGAATGTGTTGTACAAGTATACAGATCATTAAATAAGTAAAATTAATATGCATTTTCTTATTTTTGCATAGCCAAATGACTATATTAAGGCCCTTGGTTTGATCTTTCAGTGGAAAAAGTAAATAAAAAAATACAGAATATATGGAAAAGTTTTCCTTTAGCAAATAAATGTTAACAGAATAACATGGGAAGCTTGTAGCTGAAGGCAATTGTGTATCTAGATCTCATGTTTCTATTGAGAAAAGATGATAAGAGCACAATAAAAACAGAATACTTTTTTCTTTCAATGGCTAAAAGATAGTGTTTTCTGAAAGCATGCAAGTTGTTTTCTACATCTGGGAGAGGAGCAAAGATAGCACAAAAACAGACAGCATTTAGTGTAAGTAGACACACAGGATCTACAATGTGTCTTACCAAGGAAAACATTAATTATAGGTTAATTAGAGCCTGTGAGGGTAGCTGTCAATCTGGGGCATCTGCTCCCATTAGGATGGTTAAACATTATTTGAAGATGCACATAGTTTTGTTTGTATTAAGTTAATAGATTACAGAGTATTCGGGGGGGGGGTGAATTTTGTGAAGGTTTTCATTAAAACAAAAAGTCTTGTAAGATGCGACATAGGTTCAAATGGATATGACAAGAAACAACTGTATAAAAGATCAACCTGCAAAATATTAGTGCATGCATGTAACACAAAAGCTAAAACTAGACTTTTTTAAAAAAGCTGTTATACATAACAGGTGGGAATACAACTTCTTATCATAGTGGCAACACTTCTCATATTGTCTTTGAATGTGAATGGTCTCACATGTATGTACAAAAAAGAAAGATCAGTTAACTATATTAAGAAAGCAGAGTGCAAATAATTATGCTACAGGAGACACATTTGGAAAGTACTGAGCATGTGAATTTGATAAGGACAGGATTTCAGGATGGTTATTCAACAGAATATCTGGGACAAAGGAAAACATGAGTACTTATGTTAATTGCTAGAGGAGCACTAATAGCAATAGAAGAGGGAAAAATAATAATGGTAGATTTGTAGCAGTAAAGGGCTATTGGCAAATGAGAGGATTACTCTGGCATTTATTTATATTCCACTTAAAACTGCTACAATGGAGCTTAAGAAAATTCTGGAAGAAATAATCAACTTTCAGCAGTAATATTACTTACATATGAGGACCTGGAATTTGATTTGCAACAGTGAGGGTGTATTTGTGTGGGCTTAGAAGGAAATATAACAAAAGAGAATATATTTTGAAGAAATTTATGACAATATTTAGTATGGAAGATGTGAATTCAGTGGTAGGAGCTCAGACAGAATTTGCATATTGTTCCCCAAGGTGCAAAAACTGAGCTAGGCTAGACAGAAATTATATTTCACAGGAATATGTGCATTTAATTGAAAGTGTTCTTATGCATCCAATAACTATTTGAAATCACACACCAATAATAACTAAAATAAAAATGCAGTGTAATGAAATAAACATAAGACACTAGCGCTTACACACCTATCTGTCAAACAGAGAGGAATTTAAGAAATGGGTAGTGGAAATTATTCAGGAATTATTGGGGAAGAAAGAAACTTCTTCAAAAAATATATCTAGGGAGTGGGATAAAATGAAAGCAGTATTTAACACTAAAGTAGAAATTAAAGAAAAAGAGATATGGTTAAGAAGTAACAATAATTATTTAGAGGGGGTGACAAAGATTAAAGTATTGCAGAGTAAGGAGAATATTACAAAACAATAAGATGCACAACTGCAGAGTGCTTAAAAGTAAATAAGGGACTACCGTGAGTTTAGAAAGATTGCTGTTAAGCAACTGTTTTTTGATAATGCTAGAGCACAAAAGCTTTTAGCACAATAGCTCAGGCAACAAAATGTAGAAGGGGTTGTTGCCAAGGAAATTAACCCAAAATCCTGTAGAGATATTAGAAGTATTTTGGAAATTTTATGAAAATCTGTATAAAGCAAAGAAATGTGGAAATCAAGAAAAAGTACAAATGGAAATATATACGGAAGAATTAAATATGCCAAGGTTAGAGGTAGATGAGGCTCAATTATTAACAGTTAAGATAGGAGGAGATGAGATAAAAACAGTGATGTATAACCAATCTACAGAAAAGTCTCCAGGAATAGATGGTATTCCTGTGGAAGTTTGGAAGCTAGGAGGGAAAAAGTGATAAAAATCAGGAAGGTTTTGTTTAACAGTATTTTAAAAGATGGAGAAGCACCAAAATCCTGCAAGAAAGCTGTGGTGGCTGTAATACCTAAAGATAGTAAAAAGCCATGAGATCCAGTTCATCTAGGCCCATTTCAATTCTAAACCGTGATTATAAAGTGTCTGTGTGTATAATGGCTTAAAGAATGGCAAAGGTGTTGCCAAAACTGATAGATATGAATCAGTGTATGGTTTTGTGGAGGGTTGGCAAACATATTGCAACATTAATAGAACAATAATGATCCAGATGGAAGCAGAATGTAAGAAAATACCACTATTGCTGATGGGTCTTGATGCAGAGAAAGTATTTGACAGAGTAAGCTGAGATTTTATGAAAAGGGCAATGGAAGCATTTGCATTCCCTAACATAATAATAAAGTTAATTAGGAGGATATATGAATGATCAGAGGTGAAAATTAAAGTGGTGTGGTTCCTCTCTGATAAAGTCTGTTTGAACAGAGGAAACACCAGGGGCGGCTCGTGGCATCAGACTGCCGGACTGCAGCCCCCTCAGCTAAATTATAAGTGAGACAGTGAGACAATCAAAATGTAAAAAAAAAAAAAAAAATAACTTTTTTTTTGGTTTAAAACAAAATTCGAGTCCACGACTCGGAAGTATGCGCATGCGCACTGTAACCGCCTCGGGCTGCGGCGGTTTTAAACATATTTTTTATTTATTTTTTTTTGATTGCAGCCCAGTGGACTTATTGAAGGCATCATTGTGATGCCCAGAAGTCTATGCGGTTCCAAACCGCATAGAATTGGAAGGGGCTCGGACTGCGACGTCCGCAGGCACGTCATGACGTGCTTGCTGGGCTAAATGCTGCTGATTGGTTGTCGCTGTCTTCCTGGGCTTTATCATGAGCTGGGAAAAGAGCGAGAATCAATCAGTCAGTTGTCTGCTTGACTTGTGGATTGTTTCGTGACCTTTTTTAAACTTTTTATCGGATTTTACTTTTTTTTTTTTATTTGGGTGGATTTTGTCAGCTGTGCTGCAGCCTGTGCTAGAAGGAAGAAAAGAAGAACAAGAAGAAAGAAGAAAGAAGAAGAAAGAAAAGAAGAACAGAGTGAAGGTGCAGAATTAAAGTAAGTATTGTAATTTGTTATCAATACACAGCTCTGCATTCAGAGAGCACCAAGGTGTTACATATGAGTCAGTATGCTGCATTTCTGAGTGTTATGATTTTTGACAGAGTGTAAGTTGTACAGCCATGATTTGGGGAATTAAACACCCGTTTTGAGACCATTCTCTTCCCACCACACAAATACATACATGTATGTACTGTAGGAGGCATTGCATAACTGTATTGTTCGGTAGTATCTCTTAAAATACAGAATAAAGGATGCAGCACATGTATTATGGTTATTAAATTAGAAATCTTTAATTGGATAGTTGCTAACATAGCAAATATAGTATCACTCTAAACACTGGTGTCTTCTTTGCTGACTCACTTGTACTTTTTAAATTTCATTTGTAAAGTGGTCAGGAAAATTCATATTACTAATTACATGTATATGCCTCTGTTCCTCTGTTCCCCTGCAGTGGTAAAACAAGCCCCCACCACACAGTAGCTGCATTATAAATAAGTTCAATTCAGAATAGTTTTTTGTATCTGAGTCAAAGCTGCTGTCTTTACTCTTACTGAAAAACTTGAAAATTGAAGTAAGTAATAACACTTGTTAAGTATTACATCTTTGATTAATGCATTTTCTTTAAACTCATAAACACATTAGAAAGTGTAGACATTGTTTTTAGTTTTTATTACAACTATTTGGTAGTGGGGAAGCTCTGCTTGAGGACAGGTCATTTGCATTTCCTGGGAATGATATAACTAAATTGCTGGGCAATGTGTTATGTGTTTGAGAAATTTGGCAATTCATAAACAGTTGAATATTAATCATATGCAAGCCGGACATAATTCAGAAAGAATCTCTGCATGGCTCCAGAAGTGAGCAGCAAAGTGATTGCTCAGTTTTCTGGAACTGCATGCAAATGTGATAGTGCATGGATGTGGCTTATTTAAATTAAGCAAATGCTTACCATGGACCACATCAACATTAAAAAGTTGCATAGTACATGGATGTGGTTTATCTAAATTAAGCAAATGCTTGCCATGGACCACATCAACATTAAGAAGTTGTGTAGTACAAATCATTTGGAGATATTTGTACTACATAACTACTGTGAAGGTGCACATGGCTATTAACCATGTTGTACCTATTCACTGCAATATGGTATGATGTTTCCCTAAATGGAGCAGATTGCAGCTGTGCATCTCAGTGCTGCACAAGTACAGTGTACTGACTGGACAAACTCTTTCCAGTTGTTATAATTGTGATTTGGGATTTCAGATATTCATCCGATGGACTTAATGGGATCCTGAGGCATGCTAACTTTGCACATCTCTGAGTTGCATTATAGCTGAGCAGCACAACTGTGCCAGCCTTTATGAATATTGTGCATGAATTCAGAAAATTCAGCTCAAGAGTGGCTAGAAGGGAAAGCAGAGTTTGACACCCAGTCAGCTACTTTGCTGACAGATGAACAAAGGGTTTGTAGAAACACCATGCTGAAATCTAAGGTTATCACATTGATGAAGAAAACAAATATATATTTTTTTCTCCACAGCTGTTAGGTGTGTGTGTGTGTGTGTGTGTGTGTGTGTGTGTGTGTGTGTGTGTGTGTGTGTGTGTGTGAGTGCGTGTGTCTGTACTCATGGGCATACATGCATGCTGGCAGAGATGATAGTGTTCAGAACTAAGTGGAATTGAGAATAACTACCACACTTCTGCACTTCCCATGCATGCTTATAAAAATGGACATCTTGTGGCAAAAGTACTTCAGGATGCTTCTTTCAATTAGACAGCTCCTGCTTAATAGCTGTCAGGCAACTGTTGCCAACCATGCAAGAGTACACATTCCATACTTTTTCATATAATATTCTGATAATGAAATAATGTTGTTATTCAGTAGGACAAATACTTATAGCTTAGAATACCCAGATACTTATCATAAATACTCATTTTGTATTTCACAAGATGCTATTTGGTGCAAGCATGAAGCTTGGCTTTGTGGGCTTTAAATTCTCCGATGTCACAGATGGTTGTCAACTTTACAAGTCTATGATCTAATCAGACTAGCGAGTCCATTTGTGACCTTGATTAATTGATGGGGGTTATTGTTTGTTTATTCTGGATGTGAAATGAGGAGTGCTAGCCTTTCCTTTCCAGTTCCTCTTGCAATTTGAAAATAAATGTTTATTGATACCTGTGCTTGTAAAACTTTTATACAAAGAGAGAGTCTTGAAAACTGTGGAGCGACAGTGGAAAGTAAGATTTACTTTTTTTGTGCTATGCCTAGTAGGTGGATTCTGCATGTACTGGCTATTAAGATTAGAAAACTTGATTTCTGTTTCCCTAAACAACTGTAAAAGTTTGCATGGTGTGTAATGCTTAAAGCTTGTGTATCCTGCCTAGTGACTCCCTCATGGTACTGCAGACACTGGAATTCCTCCATCAAGCTGTCACCTGTCAGTCTGCTTGATTATTACTTTGATTGGCCATCTCCTGTGTGCAGTAATGAAGAAGTTATAGAACATAGTGTAGCATGTCCTTTGCCTTTTCAGTCCTTCAGCACTGATGCTTCATTGACAGCGTTGATGCTTCTTTTTATTGACAGTGTTGTGGTAATCTGTGACTGTTTATTATTTATTTGTGGGATAAGATGTTGCATAAAGTTGTGGACACCTGTGAGGTGTCACCATGGAAAAGCATTTGCTCTGCCTTAGAGAACTTGTTTGTAGAATTGTCTTTAAAAAACAGAAAATCCAACTGGAGTTCAAACTGCATATGCAGTTATAGTTGTAATGATGGTGTCACTTGATCCACTTCAAACTTGACATATTTTTCCTCTCTTTTATTTCATCATCCCTCTTGTCTCCAAACCTTGCACCCGTAATTCACCTTATTTTTCTCACTCCTCCTTGCTTTACTGCTTCCTTATTCTTAGCACCAAGTATCACGTCAGTGCTGCATTCTTATTGTTTGAGAATTTATGATGTCCTTACATTCACCGCTGCAGTATTCCTTACAGTGAGTGGCAGGCCTTTACTTTGGGGTTATTTAATGCTGTACTGTCATTGTGGCCTCCTCAGGATGCCTGAGGATTGTTCTTTTTTGTTTAAATGTCCTGCTGCTGACCCCTCTGTGGTGTCTGTAGCCTCTGATAAGCCATCTCAATTGCTTTCTTCATCCAAGTTACTACCTTCTGCCAAGGACAGTAGGACAATGGATAGGCTGAGTAAGAAGGTTTATACTTTCTCTACCCTGGCTTTTAGAGCTATTAATTATCAGACCCATATTCTAGGTATGTAACCCTACAGAAAAGTCATACTGATGCAAGACCTATTGAACTTTCTAAGTTTGTAAGAGCAGCATTTAAAAATTCTCTGTATTTTTTGGACCTTTGTCCTACTTTTTTTGGACCTTTGTCCTACTTTTATTTATGGCCTTATCCAGATTTCTTGCTCTGAGGTTGAGAGTATATGAAATGTGTCAGGGCCATTGCCATCAGCCAGAGACATTTCAAATTGTGACATACTTGTTGTACCCCCACTCCCCCATGTAGTGACTTTAGATGTGTCCAGGCAAGGAGCACTTAGAGTATCCAAGGTAGACACAAGTACAGTCATGGCTTTTAATCTGTCCTTTATTTTGCAGAATGTTCTGGTTTTCTGTCATTTTTATACTGTTGATTTTGTGTATTCAGAAAATGCATTTTGTTGGCTGCTTGTTTTTTTATACTTTATTTTGACTGGCATTCCAGTAATGTATTTAAAAAGTAATTTATTTTTTTTCATGCCTCGCAGCCTTTGCTTCCCATCTAGATATTAAGTAAGCTGTCATGTAGCCAAGGCATTGAAATATTGTTTTCTTCTCCACTTCATTTTTGTTTTGATTGGACTCTCATAGTGATAGCTTGTTGGCACACAGGGAAGCAGTGTATTTAAAGTACCAGTTTTTGTGGTTTTGAGCATAGTGAAAGAATGCTAGCAAATGTACTTTTTCCTGTAAGAATAAATGTTTACACACTTCGCAGTCTTGGTTTCTGCACCTAAAGTAGCAAAATGCAAGGTAACTTGAGGGTGTGTGTGTGTGTGTGTGTGTGTGTGTGTGTGTGTGTGTGTGTGTGTGTGTGTGTGTGTGTGTGTGTGTGTGTGTGTGTGTGTGTGTGTGTGTGTGTGTGTGTGTGTGTGTGTGTGTGTGTGTATATATATATATATATATATATATATATATATATATGTGTGTATATATAATATATGTTTTAAAGTATTTTAAGCTAATGTCTTGGAGATGAACAAATTTAATGATTGACTAATGCAATGGATTTTAGTACACTCCAGTGAATCATGCTGGCTTCAGGCTACACCTGGCAAAACAATACTGTCTGAGGTAGTTAAACATTCATTTGGCCCTCCCCCTCTTTCAGACAAGACCCACTTCAGATTGCACCAACTTTACAGAAAGGATGCAGATTAATTATACACAAGAGATAAGAAATTATACAGTGTTAAGACTCTTAACTTAAGAGCAGAATGACCCTTATTAGATTCTGGAAGATCAGAAGGCTGTGGATTCTATTCCCTCCCCAAAAATAGCAGCACAAAGTAAATGGCTTTAAGTTATAAAATTATTTCACACTCTTAAATGAAGTTGGAGGTTGTGTGTCTACAAGCTGAATAACTTGGTAGTTACAGCAGGAAGAAAATGCTGACTTTTATGGGTTTATGGCAGTTCAGGTGTGTACCCTGCCCTGAGGATTAATGTTTCATGTGTTTGTGATCAGAAGGCTGTGGATTCTATTCCCTCCCCAAAAATAGCAGCACAAAGTAAATGGCTTTAAGTTATAAAATTATTTCACACTCTTAAATGAAGCTGGAGACTGTCTGTCTACAGGCTGAATAGCTTGGTAGTTACAGCAGGAAGAAAATGTTGACTTTTATGGGTTTATGGCAGTCCAGGTGTGTACCTTGCCCTGAGGATTAATGTTTCATGTGTTTGTTTTAGTGTACTTGTGATCATATTCAGTGGTCAACTTGGCAACAGCAAGCAGTCCAGTGACACATTTATCTAAGTTAGCTGATGTGCTTCCCTCTTAAACTTGCAGTGTTATATTTCACTTTGTTGTACTCTTAATATTTTCCCAGAACAAGACGTCTGAGTGTAATTAACAGTATTTTTTTAGGGGGTGGGTCATTAGCACTACTACTGCACTTCTATATATTTTATTTATTTATATATATATTTTTTTTTTTGCCAGTATATTGTCTGAAAGTAGCTGTAATTATAAAAAAATGAAAAACATAACATTAACATTTTCAATTAGGGTAGAATGCTTGCATTAGAATAATCTAAAAATAAGCAGGCAGTGTACACATGCACTGTGTTTTAAATCAGTATCTGTGGTACTTGAATACTTCAGAATCAGTACATGTGAAATGGAATGCCTGGAATATCATTTCTGTTATATATGTATTGGTCTGGGACTGGTACTCTGTATGCATCCTCCTTTTCTGGAAAATAAAATTAAAAGATATTGTGCATACAAATAAGGAAATGACTGCATGTGAAAATGCTTGTACATGACTATGGTGGTTACAGTATGATATTTTTGGCCATTTTTAGGAGTCTTTCTTTCTGGGGGTTAGGACATCTGTTGGGGCATTTTAGATCATTTTGTCAGAAATAGCCTAGGTCTCTGAAATGAAATAGCCTGTAGTTTACACAGACACACCACCAAATAAAGTAAGATTATGTGCAAGTTCTTGGTTATTGTGATGTGAAAGAAATGCAACCATGGAGATTTATTTTACTTAAACATTGTAGGCTGAAAGCAGTTTCTCTGGGTAGGGAGTTGGGCTGGGGGCAATGCTTGTGTGAATAGCTGCAGTTCTGTCTACATTTGCAATAGTAATGTACATTTCACTGAAGTAAGATCGACCAGAAGCTGAAGCTCTGAAATCTGAGTGTGGTTTGCATGTGTGTGGTGGTGGTGTGGGGGGGGGGGGTCAAGGAATTTTTGTTAAACCATGTTTTATTGTAGAAAGTCTGGTAAGTAAAATTAATTTTAAAATGAAATGTGTAATTGGCTGATGCACACAAGCTGTGATAGTGAGTCTGTCAGCAAAATGAAAGTATGCAATGCAGCTGTTAGTATTTGTACTTTAATCCTGACCAGTAAAAAGCAGCTACTTCATTAGGTAATGGGGGGGGGGTTGTGAATTCATTGAGGTAACTGCCCTTGTTTACCGTCAGTTATGGCTTTGCAAGATGACTGTTTGGGTAAAGTCTGCTGTTGGGCAAGCCTGTAACTACCATTTCTGTGCAATGGACTAAATTAATGCAGCCATTTGCATTTCATTACTGTTTTGCTTTCTGATTTCAGAGGTTTGAGACAGGTACTTTTGGTAGGCTGTTGGGATGGGGGACTTTCATTTCAGTGTTGGAATGAAATAACCATTTAGTACTGTAATTCTGGCTTTGCAAAACTCTAATATATCTGACTCTGAGGGAGTAAGCAATATGCATACAGGCTGTGACTATGGTCTCTGTGCAGCAGATATATTTTAATGCTGGAAGGATCAAAGCAGAAAGTATAGTGGGGGCAATGGAATTACTGCCCTTGTTAGTCCTGCAAAGACAATGTAAGCTGTGACAGTGTGTGCATCACAAATGCATTAATAGTCTTTAATCCTGGCAAGGCCAAGTCAGATAGTTGGTAGGTCATGGCTGTGGCAGACTGTCAATGAAATGAGTGCTGTTTCTGAAGCTGTAAATCATTACATATATACAACAGTGGCACTTAAATCATTTCTACAATATCTTCATTTCAGAGTTGCAACAACTAAAATAACCAGAATGAGTGAACAGAGTGAGCAGAGTGTTACACTGGCCTATCTGAAATCTATTGATTTTAAAGAGTTGACTCTTAATGAGAAGTTAAGAATCAAGAGGACTGGAAGACCCACACCTGATCTGAAGATAAAGTCTGCAGGTACAAGTAGGTCAAGAACATACACACGCAGCTTCAACAGGTCAGTGTATGACAAACACACCTGGATCTGTGGTTGTGAGGAAACAAACAGCTTGTACTGCTTCCCATGTTTGTTGTTTGGTGGAGAGGATGCCTGGACATCAAAGGGTATGGATGATCTGAAGAGACTGGAAGAAAAGTCCAGAAGGCAAGAACAGTCTGCTAAACATTTTGACAACCAAATGAGTCTAGCAATGTTGGGAACTGTGGATATCAGGTGTCAGTTAAGTAGTGGATACCAGTTATCAGTAGAAAGACACAACAAGAAAGTGGATGACAACCATTATGTTCTGTCTATTTTAATAGAATGCATCAAGGTGTGTGGTGCACAAGAAGTAGCTTTAAGAGGCCATGATGAGTCTGAAGAGTCATGGAATCCAGGAATGTTCCAGGCACTGGTAGAATTCGGCTGCCAGTTTGATAAGAAGTTGACTGACCACTTGACAACTTCAACTGTTTTCAAAGGAACATCAAAAACTATTCAAAATGAACTCCTGGACTGCATGCTAACAGTATGCAGAGAAGAAATAAAAAAGGAGATTCGTACTGCAAAATTTATAGCAGTAATTGCAGATGAAACCACTGATTTTGCTGGGATATGGCAAATGGCTATTGTGTTCCGTTACGTTGTCAATGGACAGGTGGTGGAACGTTTTTGGGGATACTTTACACCACTTGGACAGACAGCACAACATATTGCTGGTGTGATAAAACAACAGTTGAAGGAAGTAGTGGGAGACCAGCATGAAAAAGTGATTTCTCAGAGTTATGCTGGTGCATCGGTTATGAGTGGTGTTCAGCATGGGGTCCAGGCCATCGTAAGAGAAGAGTTTAAATATGCCTACTATGTACACTGCTATGCCCACCAACTTAATCTGGTAATGCAAAGAGCCACACAACAGAATACTGAAGCAAGGACATTTTTTATAACACTTGGTGGAATTCCAGCCTTTTTCTGTCGTTCAGTTCAAAGACAAGCTGCTCTGGATAGTATAGTATCACGACACATGCCAAGAGTGTCAGGAACACGGTGGAATTTTAACATCCGTACTGTAAATGCAGTGTACGAGAACTTGGAGTCACTGGCAGAGTGCTTTAATTATTTGTACAAGAGTCCTACATCTGCTGCAGCAACTGTACTGGAAGCAAATGGGCTACTGCGATCAGTTGAAGATGACGAATTTAAATTTTGGCTTACTGTCTTCCATCGTATAATGCCCCATGTTGACGTTCTGTACAGGCAACTTCAGTGTCGTACCACAGATGCAACTGCTGTTGAAAAGGATGTTCATACATTTTTGGATGCAATTGACAGTGTCAGATCGGGTATCGATGGTATTGCAGAGCAGTATCTACAGACGGAGAACATCCGGTCAAAACGTAGACGAGGGCCATCAGCTTCCCGACCACTGCATGAGACCTTGCCAATTGCTGCAAAGGAAGTGTGTGATGTCGTAAAGTTCCAGATAACATCACAATTTCAACAAACTGGCCATCTTCAAGCTTCTCAGTTACTTCTGCCTGGAAAGTTTTCAACATACATAAGAGAGTTTCCAGAAAATCTGTTCACAGGAACAATGGACAGCTATCCATTCCTGATGAGGGGACAACTTAGAACAGAACTTGGAGTGGTGTATCAACATGAAGACTTTAAAGCAGCTGGCAGTGCAGTGAAGATGTTAAAATTCTTGTTGGACAACTCCTTAACCAGTGTGTTTTCACAGACTTACAAAGTGTTGTTAATTATAGCCACCACACCAATGTCAACTGCTGAGGCAGAAAGGTGTTTCTCAACACTGAAAAGGATTAAAACTTTTCTTTGTTCTACAATGGGGCAAGACAGATTGAATGCTTTGGCTATGCTTTCCATAGGAAAGGAGTTAATGCAGAGTATAACTAACTTCAACCACAGAGTTATTGATTTGTTTGCACAAAATAAAGAGAGACGAATGGACTTTATCTATAAGCAATGGAACACAATACACAGAAGAACACAAAAGGCACTTATTTGATACTACTAGTACTACAAGCACTTATGTAACCCAGCCACTGGGGATGCACAAACCAGTGCATTTCTTCATGGCAGTCCCAAGCCCGGATAAATGGGGAGGGTTATGTCAGGAAAGGCATCACATATAACCTTCTGACAAAATTTTGTGGGACAACAATACAGATTTTGATACAGGATTGGTCGAGGCCCAGGTTAACAATGACCACCACCAGTACTGTTAACCAAAAGGGTGCTGGCAGAAATTAGGGGGAGGCTACTGTTGGCTCTAGAAGAGGGGGAAGGCATGCCCAAAGGTGAGATTGTGTTGATTTGGACATGTGCTGAGGAGGGATGCTGGGTATATTGGGAGAAGGATGCTAAGGATGGAGCTGCCAGGAAAGAAAAGCGGAAGGACTCGTAAGGTTAGATTTATGGATGTGGTAGAGGAAGTGATGTGGAGACAGAGCAAGATGCAGAGGACAGGAACCAATGGAAACAGATCTGATGTGGCAAACCCCTAACTGGAACAACTGAAAGACTACAAGCACTTATTTGGAACCAGCTGGGGGTCATGTGAATATTATTTGCTTTGGGAAACTTAAAACTGTCCCTTTTGAGCCTCCATGAAAAAGGGGGTGGGAGAAATCCAGTATGACCTGATGTGTTCCAGACCACAGCCTCCAGACCACAGCTTCTCCTCAGGTGCAGAAATGGAGTATGAAGTACTGTTTGCAGTATACCGCAGAGGTAAGTGTTCAAACCAATGTGTGTATGTAACAATGTGTGCTGTGTAGAGTATTCAGCATGTGCCATAATGACTGAGCATTTACTTCATGTAAATAAGTATGTCAAGCATTGATCCCATTGCACCATAGCTCCACCCCGTCTTGTTGGCCACGCCCCATCTTGTTGGCCCCACACTGTCTTGTTGGCCACACCCCTTCTTGTTGGCCACACCCATCCAGCTGTCTCCTGCAGCCCCCCTTTGATTTGAAGTCACCAGCCGCCACTGGGAAACACGCAGGGATAACCTCCTTCTCCTTTGTTATTTGCATTATATTTAGAAACATTGGCAAAGAAAAATAAGTGACTCAGAAATTCAAGGATATAATTGGAATGGTAATCAAGAAAAGTTGGCTTTATTTGCAGATGATATTATTTTATACCTGATAAAAACAGAAAAAAAGAATTTCGGTGTTGTAAAATATTCTAAGACAGTTTCAAGTCTTTTGGGATACAGAATTAATAAAGATAAAACAAAGGCAATAGCTGTAAACTGTGTATCCATACACAAAGTGTTTCAGAAATACAGAAACTCTTAGTGCTACTCCACTTGGACACATATCATTTAAAAATGGACACATCTCTCAAAATGTTGCCCCCAGAATGTAATAAATGTAAGTAACATTTTCAGCTATTACCCATGAAACCATTAAAAAATATTGCTTTTAGTTTATCAATACTGTATCTGTCGTTAAATGCATTATTTAGACAGTTATAGACATGACATAACCTGAAAAAGCCAAATTGATATGATGCTCAAAAAAATGTACTCAGTAGAGTACAAAAAGTATGCCTGACTACACCTTTGCTTATGTGAACATGATAAAATGAAGTAGTTAACAGTATAGGTTAAAAAGGATTCTGTTATGGTAGCTAAGGATATGTGGGAAAAGACAACAAAAGATAACATAAAACTTGAGAAACTTGAGGGTCTGTTTTATGGAAATGGATAGCAAAATAGAAGCAGTGAAAATCTTTTATAGTCCCTTTTGGTTTACACACAGGTTAGATATATGGTTATCAACCAGAGGAGAATATGTGGATAACAATCAATAAATGAAGGATTTTATGAGGGTGGGGAAGAGGGCAAGGATCAAGTCAGATAAGTTAATCCTTCTCAAAAAACAAGGTAGTTTGGTATTACTTGATTTGAAAGGATATTTCAGAGCTACACAGTTAAGGCTCCTGTGCATAGCACAAACAGAAAGCTATAATTCAAAGGGATGATGATGAAATGGGGGGGGCTCAAGAAATCAGGAAAGATTGGGATTTTGGATGTAGATCCTTAAGGAGAATAACAATAGCCATATAAAATATTACATTCATAAAGTAGCAGAGAGTATTCTAACTAAGCCAAAATGGGAATTGAGAAAGGAAATTCTACCAATAGGAATGACTGCAATTAGGGGTTCAGAAAATAGGCAAGAGAGGGCTGAAATTTACTGGAGAAAACTGGCAAAGGAACCAATGTATTGGGCACAAATAATTAAAGAGGAAAGGTAATAGACTGGGAAGAGGCCCAGGATATATTTGAACTACAGGCTAGAGACTGCCTTCCCTATCAAAGACTGCTAGCCTATAGGCAAAGAGAATGGAATAGGGGGATCCTAAGTGAAAGACCAGTACTGGTTGATTTGTTAGTTAAATCTAGAACAGAAGCTGCTATTAAAAAGTGATAATTTGTGGGGCATATAAGCATGATAACTATAGGAATCAATCAGAGGAGGCTAGAAAGGATTGGGAAGAAAGACTGGATAAGCAATTCACAAAGAAAGAATGGGAGGTTATACATATGTCTCCCAAATATGCAACAAAGTCCATAAGATTTAGAATTTTTGCTTGAAAGTATTTGTATACTCCTTTTTCTAAAAAGATTTCAAATCTGCATGAACTAAAGCATAGCTGGTGATTCTCTTTTAGGTGAGGAAAAGTAAACATATGTCTTTCTGTTTTACCTGCTCCATTTTGTTTTCTGTTTTAAGAAATCTGCTTGGCCTGGTTGTTTTGTTCTATGTGAGAGACAGACACTTACATTATCTGGGCTGCACATTTCACATTTTTTTTCATTGGTTAAATTGTTTCTTGGGTGATGCTTAAATAATAGAGAATTTCTGGGGATTTGTCTTTTTTTTTTTTTTGAAAGATTTCAACTCTGCATAATGTAAAGCACTGCTGGGGATTCCCTGCTGGGTAAGGAAAGTAAACCTATATATTTTTGTCTGTGAGTGATAGAGCTTCTTTCTGTTTCATCTACTCTATTTTGTTTTCTTTTTTAAGAAAACTGCTTGGTCTGGTGTTTTTGTTTTGTGTGACACATAGATACTTAAATTATCTAGGCTGCACATTTCACGTTTTTTTATTGGTTAAAATGTTTCTTGAGCAAAGGTTCCAAGATGGCTGCACACTGAGTAACAGCTTGTTTCTAGCTCTCCCAGTATGAAAACAGAAACTCAGCAGAGAAGGCCAGTACACTTGTGTTTATAGGTGAATTTCAGCAACTGGCTAATAAATACACTGCCTGGATGCCAGGAATAAAGAAATACAGAAGACCTGGAAAAAAATCAGCTACAAAAAGTGAGGAAGAAACACTAACTAGGAAGACTTCTGCAGCTGTTCAGCAAAAAGTAATACAATCTTCAGATGTGACCTCCAATAACCTACTGGATGATATAAGATAACTGCATACAGACCTGGTTAAAATAAACAAAATAATGATAGAGTATATCAATAATAACAACAAAAGTCTGGAACAAATGAAAGAAGCTTTAAACAGATATTCAGATGAGATGATACAGCTGCAAAAATTAGAGGTCGAAATGAAGAAAAGACTGGCTGAATATGAGACTGTTCAGGAAGAGGTGTTTCATAAAATAATAGAATTAGAGGACAGAGCATGTAGGGAAGACTTGACATTTGCAGCTATACCAGAGAAGCTGGAAGGAACACACTGCATTATATTTATAAAACCACAAATAAGCAACTGGATTGGTATTCCACAGCAGGACGTATTAGTTGAATGGGCACATCATGTGAATGCTCCAAATCTAGCTATAAGAAAGCAGCCTAGACCTTTAATAGTAAACATGCAATCCTATCAGGAGAAAGAGTTGATTTTGTCAAAACTGTGGCAGAAGGACAAAATACTAAAATTGGGAGACAGTAGAGTGTTTGTGGAGAATGATTACTCACTGTACACCAGGCAAAAGAGAAGCAAATTCATTCCTCTATTCAGAGAATGTTGAGATGCAGGTGTGAGATTCAAACTGCAGTATCTATCTGTCTTCAAGATATTCTTCCCTGCAGGGACAAAATTATTTTTTGATGAAGTGCATGCTAAGGAGGAAATATGAAAGTTTGTCCAAAAAAGCAGAGCTGTGAAACAGGAGATTTGTCTTCTTGTTCCTCTGGTAATAAAGACCACAGAGAGACTGCACCTGTGAAACCTTTTCCAGTATTTCAATGAAAAATGCTGGAGATTAGGAAGGGGGCACAATAGTTGACTAGAAGAATCAAGAGTATGTTGGAAATGAAGCAGAGACAGGATTTAGGTGATGGAGAAGAACAGTAATAAAATGAATAACTTAATGTGGGATTTCAATGCAATAATTATATTTGTGAAATATGACAACACAAGAAAATCTGGAAATATTAGACTTCTTCAAAATTTGTTTGCTGAGTGGGAGACTCTAAAGTATATGCCCTACTTCATGTCATTAATGTTTGCAAAATGCTTTGGGGAGGGGAGGGGGGGCACTAACTGTAAGTAAAGAAAACTATTTTCTTAATAGTACTGTATCTGTGTTGCATGGTTTTCTTTGCATGATATTTTTGGGTGTAACAAGAATTGTAAACAGGTGTTGTTTTTATTTTTCACCCGTCTTCTCTTTTTCTTCTTGTGCAGTTTTGAGAAACATATGCAATGTAATGTTAAAAAAAAAAAAAAGAAAAGAAAAAGGGAGCCAGGTTAAGGGGGCATGACAGAGTTCAAATGAATGTGCTTTTTTCATTCTTGCATGGGGAAATGACTGATTAGGGACCTTTGTTTTAAGAGAGAGAAAAAGTAAATGAAAAAGAATATTGAATATCATACGGCTTTCTTTCTAGCACTTGCATATATGTATACTAAGTAGTATTTCTGCAGGTGGTCTTCATTCCTCCATGGAGACAATCTGATAAAGAGAAACTAGAGACTGTCTAGTGGAAGGGGATTGGCTGAGGGAAAAGAAGAAAAAAGATCAGAGAAATTAGCTAGGGCATAACTTTCCCTGAAAACAATCAGTGGTTTTTCAAGTGTGACAGCTTTAAAGATAATACAAAACCAGTTAAACTTGAAGTAAAGTTCTCTCAGTTTTTTAAAAATGCAGTGGGGATACTAATATAAATAGGTGCTTTTGTTTTTTCATGTTCACCCTTCTTCTCTCTTTTTCCTTTGTTCAGTTTTGAGAAATGTAGGCACTGCAATAAAAAAAACGAGGAGGGAAGGAGATGCAGGGTAGAGTGGAAGGGTCTGGTTAAGAGAGTATGACAAAAGAAAAATCAGTGTGATTTTTCCCATGCTTGCATAGGGAAATGACTGGGTAAAAAACATAGGCATTATCCAGTAACAAGTTTATTACAAAGCATGTAAATTAAAGCAAATATTAAATATTGTAAGGTTTTTTTCTGATAAACAAGGTACCCTTGGCAGTTTTGTGTCTGGTTTGCATGTCACTAGAAGACAATTTTACAAAGAGAAATGGCTTGGAGAAAGTGTTTACTGAAAGCATTCAAGTGTTTTCTCAACTGGGAGAGTTATAATAATATACAAAATCAAATAGCACTTACTAATACCACAGGCTGTACCATGCATCTTAGCATGACTAACCTTTCTTCTTGGTTAACTTTAGCCTATCTGCGTAGCTATCAACTTAGAACTTATGTTCTTATTAGGAAGCAAAAAACTTTAATATTTGAAGACGTACATAGTTTTGTGTGTTATTGTCAAGTTAATAGGTTTTAGGAGGGTTTTTGGGGGGTTGTTTGTTCTTTTTGAGGGCTTTCAAAAAAACAAAAACTTACGTAAGATGTGACATAGGCACAAATAGACATGACATAAAAGAGTAGTGAACTATATTAAAAAATGTAGATTGTAAATAGCTATACTACAGGAGACATCTGGAAAGAACTGAACATGTGAATTTGATAAAGAAAGTTTTTCAGGATGGTTATTCAGTGGAATATCTGGGGCAAAGGGAAAGAGGAGTGCTTATGTTAATTGCAAGAGGAGCTCCAATAGTGATAGAAGAGGAAAAAGAATGATAATAATGGGAGATACATACTACTAATGGGCTACTGGCTAGGGAGGAGGATTACACTGGCATGCATTTACATCCTCTCTAAAACTGGTATAATGGAGCTTAAGAACATTCTGGAAGAAATAATCATCTTTCAGCAAGGAATATTACTTTTATGCAGAGATTGGAATTTGGTTTGCAACAGTGAAGATGTGTCTGGGGGGGCCTAGAAGGGAAACTGTAACAAAGGAAGGTAGATTTTTGAAGAAATTTATGGAAATGTTTGTCGTGGAGGATGTGAATTTAGTACTAAAAGTTTGGAGTGAATTTATATATTACTCACCAAGATACAAAAATTGGGCTAGGCTAGATATATTTTACATCTCACAGGAACATATGCATTTAATTGAAGGTTTTGAAACACACCCAGTAACTATTTCAGATTATGCACCAATAATAACTAATATAAATATTCATGGTAATGAAATAAAAATGAGACACTGGTGCTTTCCCACCTATCGGTTGAAAAGAGAGGAATTTAAGGAATGGTTTGTGAAATTAATTCAGGAGCTACTAGAAAAGATATAATTATCTTCTGAAGAGATAGCTAAGGACTGAGATACAATTAAAGTGGAGTTTAAAACTAGGTTGGAAATAAAAGAAAGGGAGATATGGTTAAAAAGGAACAATAATTATTTAGAGGGATTGACAATGTTACAGTACTACAAAATAGAGGGAATCTCTCAGAACAGGAAAAGGCGCAACTGCAGAATGCTAAACAGAAAATAAAGAATTACCTTGATAATATGCACAAGTTTAGAAAGACTGCTGTTAAGCAACTTTTTTTGATAATAATACTAGAGCATAAAAACTTTTAGCACAACAACTCAAGCAACAGAAAGTGAAAAGGACAGTCATCAAGCTTAGGGAGTCTATAACAAGGAAGATAACAAGAGACCCTGTAGAAGTATTAGAAATATTTTGGAATTTTTTTGAAACTTTGTATAAAGCAGATAAATATGGAAATCAAGAAAAGGTACAAATGGAAATGCTCATGGTATAATTAAATATGCCAAAGTTAGAAGTAGATGAGGCTCAGTTGCTAACAGGATAGGAAGGGATGAGATAAAAATGTCTATGTATAACCAATCTACAGGAAAGTCCTCAGGAATAGATGGTATTCCTTTGGAAGTTTGGAAGTTAGGAGGGAAAAACTGATAAAGATCTTGAAGGTTTTGTTTAATAGTATTTTAAGAAGAGGAGAAGTACCAGCATCCTGGAAGAAGGTGGTGGTAATGGTAATACCTAAAGAGGGTGAAGATCTATTGGATCCAGCTTCATACAGGCCCATTTCAATACTAAACCATGATTGTAAAGTTTTTATGTCTATAATGGCTAAAAGAATGGCAAATGTAATACCAACATTGATAAATATGGATCAGTGTGGTTTTGTGGAGGGGTGGCAAACATCTGATAATATTAACAGAGCACTGATGATCCAGCGTGAAGCAGAATGTAAGAAACTACCTCTTTTATTGGTGGATCTTGATCCAGAGAAAGTATTTAACAGAGTAGACTTGGACTTCATGAGCAGGGCAATGGAAGCATTTGCTTTTCCTGATACGATTATAAGGTTGAGTGGAAGAATATATGAGGGATCAGAGGAGTGAATTAAAGTGGGTGGGGTCCTCTCTGATAATTTCTGATTGAGTAGAGGAACTAGGCAGGGTTGTCCTCTTTCCCCTTTGTTGTTTGCATTATATTTAGACCATTGGCAAAGAAAATAAGGGACTCAGAAATTCAAGGATATAATTGCTATAGTACTCAAGAAAAGCTGGCTTTATCTGCAGATGATATTATTTTATACATGACAAAACCAGAAAGGGACATTACAGTGTTGTGGAACATTTTAAGACAGTTTCAAATCTTCTCTAGATACAAAATTAATGAAGATAAAACAATGGCAATAGTGGTAAATTATGTACCCACACACAAATTGGTCCAACAATATTCATATTTATGGGGACATGATAAAATGAAATATTTAGGAGTATGGATTAGAAATGACTCTGTGGTGGCAGCTAAGGATATGTGGGAAGAGACTAAACAGAAGATAATATAAATATTGAGAAACTGGAAGTTTTGTTATATGGCTATGTATACTAAGATACAAGCCATTAAAATATTTTTAGTCACTTTAGTCTTATGCACAGGTCAGGCATACTTTTATCAACTGGAGGAGAAGTTGTGGATAGCAATTAAAAATGAGTTGAAGGATTTTTATCTGGGAAAGAAAGACAGCAAGGGTTAAGTGGGATAAGCTGAGTCTACCAATAGAACAAGGTGGATTTGAATGAGCCATATAATGCTTAACTGACAATAAGTGAATGGTTTATAAGTGATGTATAGGTTTGAAACTACTGTTGTTTTAGTGGTGTCTGTGATGTAAACTGTTTGCAACTAAAGTGGTATAATTTTGTATGTTTTTCATTTATATAAATGTAAGATTGCCTTTGTCATATGTGAAAATTTAATAAAGATGTTTGGAGAAAAAAAATGTTTATCGAGTCATGCTTAAATGCATAGTGAATTTCTGGGGTTTTGTCTTTTTCTGAAAAGATTCAAGCCTGCATAAACTAAAGCACTGCTTATGATTCTGTGCTAATTTTTTCACCCAGCCTCCCCTCCATTGATCTGTTTTTTAAACCTGGTGATTTTAAGCTGCCCACCTCTACTGTAAATTAAGCTTAATAAGCTCCTCCTTTTCTACACTGCTGTTAATATCTTGAATCACTTATTTGCATTTCCTTGTGCTTATATTGAAAAAGTGCATTTTGCCTCTCATGGTTCTACTGATTTACTTGCTCTGAATTCATTATCTAGATAGCTGTTGGATAAAGCAATGTATTTTTACACTCTAGCAAGCACTTGTTTTTACATCAAGAAATCAGTGGATTTAACATCTAGTGCACTGGGAGGTAGTCTCATCTGTTTAGGTTAGGTAAAAACTTGAGATTTCTGCATGTAGTTTTATTGGCTAGAGGGTTTATTAATCAGCTCATCTTGTTTTTAGTGCCTTTATAAATTCTGTACAATTGAGTGGATCTTGGCTCATTTATACAAACCGAGGTACTTTTATTGAATAATCACATGTTTATAAGCTGTTTAAAGTACACTGCTGTATCTGTATCATTAAGTTTGTTTGTGGTAGCATTTCATATCTTTTAAGTTTGTTTCTGGTATCATTTCAATCTAGACACTCCATTACTCTACATTTAAATTAAGAGGACTGGGAATATTCATCTAGTTGCAGTAGTTGTTTACCTGGTCTGTCTGAACTGGGAAGCACACAAAAGGGCATTAAATATTTTTTTGCACTTCTCTTACGTACTGTGACTGTACTTTAGCAGTTTAAAAAAACTGTACTGTCTGTTGCTGCTTTAAGCAGTTAATTGCACTGGAGTACATTGTATCTGTTAGCTGTAGGGCTGTTGTAGGTAGTTTGTGTGGTCTTGTTACACTTGGGTTCCAAACCAGCTATTCTACATCAAGACAGTGTTTTCTGCACCTTTGTGGCATAAGTGTGCTGATCTAACCTGTCTGAGTTGGTGATTGCTGGTGGAAGGCTTATTGTGTGCTTTCTTGATTGGTAGTTAGCTTAAAGCATGTTTCTCTTTGCTTGTACTTAAGACTCATGTCGGTTAGCAGTGCCCTATATAGACACAAAAGCCTGGAAGCTTAGTTTTTCCCTAACAGCTGTAAGTGAAACCCTTCTAAACTTTTCTGCTGCTCTAGGAGCATCTCAGTTGTGCACTGAGCAGCATTGCCTTATTGATCAACTTTCACCTACATGAAGTATAGGTCCCTGTTGTAGTCTCAGCACTACCAGCACAGTCCTGTCAAATTAACCAATTTCCTTCCCTAATAAAACATACCATAAGAGCCTGCTATCATGGAGAGGCAGTTTCCCATCATCTCTCTGGCCAGCCTGAGGCAATGTAGCAATTGTCTTATGTGTACTGACAACCACTTACTCCTGAAACAAATATTTTATGTGAGAGATGTAGTTAAACTATGAAATTGTAGGCAAGAATCTTACATAAGTACAAATCAAATGCCAAACAGGTTGTAAGCACACACATACTTCCTACACTAAATAAGGACATGACACATAAACCCACATATGTGGAGGTACTCACTAGTAACTTACCAAAGATCAGAGGGCCTAATGTATTGATCATAGGTTAAACACACAGATGCTCCCCTCACCAGGCTGGATAAGGAGCAGGTTATGGTTAGCTGCCTGTCAGGTGCCAGGATCCATTAAATCACTCAACCACAATTAATGGTATGACTCTGTCATAGTCCATGTGGGGTGAATGACTTGAGACATACCTCAATGGACTATATGAAGAGGGACATGACTGAGCTCTCAGATTGTGTGTCACAGGCAGCCTAGCCTTAAGAAGCATTCTACCTTCTCCAAGGATGATGCTACAATACAAACAAAAAACTGATTAACTTTAACAATTGCCTTAGCTTCTGGTGTCAGTCCAAGGGAATCCAATGTGTGTCAGCATGGAAATTTGCCAGAGATGGTCTGTCTCTCTCTCTAGGCTTTTGGATACCGGAAAAGGTATTAGTCACCCCTATTGTGTTTTTTTAGGTAGAGTCAAACTAACCAATCTCCCAACATAACACAATCCTCTCTAGATAAACTCAAGGTGCTGCTGCTTAATGCTAGGAGTCTAAAGAAATTGCATTCCCTGGAAGCACTCCTGGGTTTGGAAGATGCTGACATCTGTGCAGTAACTGAGACATGGTTCAAAAGTGCAGAAGCACCCTGGTCATGCAGGGCTATAATGCCTTCCATACATTCAGACCACAAAATGAGCATGAAAGAACCAAAGGAGGATGAGTATCCATCTTCATTAAGGATACATACACCTTGAGACTGGTCAAATAGTATGACTCTCTTCAGCTGCACCATGTACAATTAACTGTAGGCAAAGCCCCCTACCACATAGCTAGATATAGGTCCCCACCATGAAACAGGAAAAGCATACCACATACCTGGACTTACTGGAGTCACTTGCCATACAGTCCAACACTTTACTCATGGATGATTTTAATTATCCTACCATCAACTGGGAAACATACATGACCACAAACATGCTGGCTCAGAGGTTCTTGGACTTTGTCAATGCAAATGCTTTGGAATAGCTAGACAGTACATCCACAAGAGGCTGAAATATCCTGGACATAATACTCACTAACATGGGAGAGCATTGCACTCCTCTCTTGTGATGTCCTCCTTGGTAAGACTGGACCATAAATCAGTCTTATTCAATGTAATTATAAGACCAGATACCCCATCAAGCTCATAAATACTTAATAATTTTTCAAAGACAAATTGCCTCCTACTAAGTGATGGTGTAAAAAGCCCTCTCAAATGCAGATAACACAAACTGCTATGCAGAGGTGTACACCAATGCCCTGTATAACCGCGTAAGCAGTTGTATAGAATCATCTGTACCTGACCAGATTAAAACCAAGTCTTACTGAAAACAACAAGCCACACTGGTGGACCCAAAGTATAAACAGGCTATATAACAACAGAAATAAAACTAATGTCCAAAACAAGAGGGAACTGGCTCAGCAGAGGAAGAAATCCTTCTTTAACTTAAGCAAATTAGAACTAGATCTTGTCAAGTCCTCCAAAGCTAATTCTGAAGCAAAGAAATAGCCTTCTTAGCTAAGGATAATCACAAGGCATTCTTTAACTATGTCTGAAATCTAAAATGGAATACCCAGCTATGGGCTCAACTGGTTATGGATGGCACCCCCATACTCAACTGGGGGTAATAGCCAACCTGCTAGCTGACAGATTTGGAGCAAATGTCACCCCCTGTCCCCTCCAGTCATCCCCCAAAGTATACTGGCCACCATTTCTCAGCCTATTATCTCAAGAGAGCAGGTCATCTCAGCATTCTTCAAGGCCAAAGATATGGCATCAATGGGATGAGACAACATCCCAGGTTGCATTTTAAATAACTTAAAACATGACCTAGCATCCCCACCTGAATTCTTGTTTAACCACAGCCTGTGAACTCTCGGGCCATTTGCCTAGTATCCCTCTATGAACCTATGATCTTACTTTTACACCCCAAGCAGACTCCAAAGAGTCAGGTAGATTGCAAATGTTGGCGGTGTGATGGGGAAGAAAGAGACAATTAGGAACATATTTTTTGGTAGTGTAATGAGTTGGAAGACTTTAAAAATTCCCTGTAGATGACACTGCCAAAAATACTGTGTGAGCAAATTGGTGTTACTAAGGAAATTATTATTTTGAGCTGTGATACAGGATCTGAATTGCATAGACAGAATAAGGTCTTACTGAGTTCACTTCTGGTGGCTGCCAAAAAACAATTACTAGAAAATAGAAATCAAAGACTAAACCGACCATATTAGAAGATGTGAATATAGTAACAAAGATTAAAAAAAAACAAAAGCGGGATCTTTAGAAAAGTGTAGGAGAAAATTACATAGAAAAAAATGGGAATTTTGGAAACAATACATGCAGAATGTTGTGGAGGGGGAATGAGGTTTTAAGGGAAGGCAGGAATTGAATGAGCTATGTAATGTTCAATTGACAATGACTATACAGAAGATTATATATGATGTACAATGTTTGCAATTGAAAATATGTCAGTATGGTTTGTTTTCATTTATATAAATGTATGAATTCCTATGCCATAAGTGATAACTCAATAAATATGCTTTTTATTTAAAAACAAGTTGGAAAAATGCATTCATAAAAACAGTCATCTATATAGGGGGGACAACAGCTTTTTATTATTATGGCTACTTGCTCCATATTATCTTGAAATGTAAATGGCTTTACTAATATGGACAAAAAGGAAAGATTATTACATTTATTTAGAAATACAGCATGTAAATAGCAATGTAGCAGGAGACACATTTATAAATAAATTAACATGTGAATTTGACAGGAAAAGGATTTCAGGATGAATACTCAACAAAATATCAGGGACCAAGGAAAATGAGAGTAATAATATTGATTGTTAGAGGGGCTAATATAGTGATAGAAGAGGAGAAAAAAAGACAATAATGGTAGATTTGTGGTAGTAAGGGGCTATTGGTAAGGGATGAGGATTACGCTGGCATGTATTTTTATTCCACCAAAACATGCTGTTATAGAAGTTAACAAAGCTTTGGGAGAAATAATCAGCTTACAGCAGAGAATATCACTTAAATGTGTAGATTGCAACTTGATTTGCAATATTGAGGATATATCACGGGACCTAGAAGAGAAATTATAACAAAAGATGGTGGATTTCTAAAGAAATTTATAAAAACATTTGTTAAGGAAGACATGAACTCAGCGGTAGAAACTCAAACAGAATTTACATATTATTTCCCAAGGTACACTAACTGAACTAAACTGGATAGAAATTGTATTTCATAGAAACACATGCATTTAATTGAAATCTTTGACACACACCCAATAACTATTTCAGATTATACACCAATAAAAACTAAGATAAAAATGTAGGGTAATGGAGTAAAAATGAGACACTGGTGTTTTCCCACCCACCTGTTAAAATAAAAGAGGAATTTAAGGAATGGGTAGTGGAAATTATCTGAGAGTTATTAAAGAAGATTCAAATTTCTTCAAAGGGGATAGCTAGTGTATGTGGGATAAAATGAAAATAGAGTTTAAAAATAGAGTAGAAATAAAAGAGAAAGAGATCTGGTTAAGAAGTAATACAAATTATTCAGACTGGATGACAAAGGTTAATGTATTGTAGAATAAGGGAGAACTCTGGAGAACAAGAAAAGGAACAACTGTCACCTACAGTCACCTAAACAGCTTATAACCTTTTTTATCTGTTCTTACCTTTTCCTATGTTAAGGACCTACTTCCATATCCTGACACCACCTGCTTCACTACCTTTGGACATAAGTAAATTGTCTCTCTCCAAACCGTGGAACCCAGAAAGATGATACAGTTTGCATCCTACAGCTATTGTATGTTGAATTGGGTATTGCTGACATGTTTTCTAGCCCATACCTCCATACAGCTGCATCACACTGCATTGTTCCCTTTGTTAATCTTCACTTCATCCCCTCCTGCCTAGCAGAAAGTATCTCTTCTGCCCTATTCTCTTTATCCCTAGTCTACTCTGTTCTCCTCCCCCAATACCATCTATCAAACTGTACTACCTTGCCCTCTCTATTATTCTGACCCTGCTCTCCACTCAACTTCACCATCTTTCTCACTCAGTTTTGTTGTGTTGTGTTTGCATTTTTACCTTAAATGAAGACAAGACACTTCTTCCTCTCTTTCAGTGGTATTTATTACACATGTGTGGGAGCCTACTGGAAAGTACCAGGGAGACTCCCCGAACAAAGGAATGCATAAGCATATATGCTGGTGATATTGCTGACAGTATAAAAATATAAATTACACCAATTAAAATAGTACAAAAGACAATTAACCAATCAGTGGTTTACCCGTAGGCTTGAAGCAGTTCACATTACTACATATCTAGGCAGAGAAAGAAAATCGGATACACTTCCATATAAGGCACATTTCCTGCCATCAGACAGGCTCATGTTTTTCAATACTTTTTCACTATTCACAGTTTATTTAATAGTTCATGGTTCAAATCAACACATACAGGTTCTTCACATACTCAATCTCCTTTGAACATATGCTTTGACCATTCATATTCTACAATCCCCCATTTGATGCTGTGTAAGCATCACCATTTAATCTATCATACATTTGCCCTAGGTCTAACATAACCATGTGGCTAGTTCCTTCAACATTGTCACATATTTTAACTTCATCATCCATAACTGTAGGCATATAAAACTTTGGCATCTTTTTAGTAGTCTTGAAAGACATTAATTTCAAAATAAATGTTTTGATTAAAAACACAACAAGAAAGGCAATAAGAGCTAATACTGCAATTAATAGGATTAACTTTAAAAGTCCACCTCCCCAACCTGAAAACAGGTTAATTAGCCATGTCCACGTTGAGTTATCGGTCTCCTTGGCCTTAGAGAATTCGGAGACTCTCTGAATGAGTTTGAGATGACTTTCAATTTTGTGCTGATTGTCAGGAATAAACATACAGCACTCCTCCTGGATTAAAACACAAGTTCTGCCTTTCGCCGCTAGGGTGAAATCGAGAGCCATATGATTTAGGAGGACTACAGCTCTCATGGCAGTCAGTTTATCAGTCACTAGTTCTAAAGCAGAAAATGTGGCATTGCTTAATACCTCAAGCAATTTAGACAGTTTTCTCAGTTACCAGATTGATTTTGCTGCTCTGTATGCTGGAAGTATACCAGCCCATGATATGATGTCATCACCCAAGTCCATATGAGACAGTCCTTTAGTGCCAGCATGAACTAAGTCATGATGATAAATCCATGATGCATCAATTTGGCCTAGTGGATTGGCAGGCTTTTTAACCTCTCGCACATTCTGGATTTTCCCTTGGGGTAAGGCAGATGTATGTCGGATGGCTGGAACTAGATAACCTAAGAAACAGCTACCAGACCAGTTCTCCGGTAGCCATTTATAGGCCTTTCTGCTTATAAAATAACAGTCTTGTACCAAGGTGGTAACATTTGAAGAGTGGTCACTGCCTCTGGTTATGCCATGGAATATGGCAAGAAATACGATTTTACGAGAACCAAATAATGAGGCATTTGTCAATATTGGCTGAATGGCATCAAATGAAACTCAACAGCCTGAAGCTAAGCATTTTCTTTCTGTATAATTGCACTGGTATTCGATTATTGTATTGCAGATACTTTGTCCCATTTTTTCGAGTCCAGTGATGTTGACTTGAGTAATTCCATTGAAAACACAGAGTGCCATTGCGACGGAGAGAAAGTTGTAATGCAATAGATTTAATGGATGTAATGTTAGCAGTGTTGTCAAGTAGATTAGTCCATGTATCAATGATACTTAGTGGAGCCACAGCCAATGACAATCCCCCATGCACGGAGGGAATAGAAGTGCAGATCCAGCAGTTAGAGACATTGAATGTAGAAGCATAAACATATTTGATGGCTTGATATGTGTTGAAAGGTAGGTGCCAAATGTCTTGTTTGGTGTGATGCACCGATGGAGCAGGAAATAAAAATGGCCACAGTAAAAATAACAGTACAACAAGAAAGATCACCAAAACGATTGTCCAGTATTTGTGTGGAAATGGTGGTTGAGTCTGTGTAGTGTCAGAAGTTTGGAGTTTTCCAAAAGGGTAAACATTAGGCATTGTCAGGCACTGGAACAGTTCTACTTCGACTACGTGTAGCAATAGGAGGAGAATCTAGAGTTGAAAAAGTAAAGGCTGTTGATCTTCAGACGGCACAACTTTTTTGACATGTGAAATGTGGATCCAAATTGGAGATCCCTGCAGTCGCACAGCAGATGACGTAGTTAGAAGAACCAGGAAGGGCCCCTTCCAGTGTGGGTGGAGCGCTGTTTTTCTAGAAAAAGATTTAACGTAGACCCAATCCCCTGGTTGCAAAGCAGATGCTAGAAAAGGATCAGGAAGTTGTTGAGCAACTGCTACTTGGTGGTGAAACTGTAAGAAAGAAACAAGAGATTTGCAATACAAAAGAACGTTATTATCAAATGCATCATATTCTGAAAAAGGTGGTGGAGGTGTCATGGGCATACACAAAGGGCGACCCATGAGTATTTCATGTGGGGAAAGACCCTTAGTAGGATGCGGTTGTGACCGCATAGAAAGTAAAGCTAGTGGTAAGGCCTGTACCCAAGTTAGGCCTGTTTCTGAAGTGACTTTAGCAAGTCTGGTTTTCAAAGTCTGGTTTATACGTTCAATTATACCTGATGCCTGTGGTCTGTATGGACAATGAAATTTCATAGTAATGCCTAACATTGTACACAATGAATCAACTAACTTAGCAGTAAAATGTGTTCCTCAGTCAGAATATATTTGACAAGGAACACCAAAACGAGGTGTCAATTCATAACACAACTTTTTTGCAACTGAAATAGCATCATTCTTAGCACATGGGTAGGCTTCTAACCATCCCTAAAAAATATCAACAATAGTCAAAACATATTTAAAATGAGCACAAGGTGGAAGTTCAATAAAGTCCCATTGTAAGGCACAAAATGGTCCCATTAGTTTTGGCACAGGTTGAGCGGGAGCCAGAGTGCCCTTTGAAATGTTATGCTGTAAACAAATGGAGTACATGCTCAAAAAATGTTGCACAGAAGCAGAAAGTCCTGGGGAAAACCAGTCCTTCTAGATTTGTTTAATCAATGCTTGTACCCCGACATGAGCTGGCAAATGATACGCTTTTATAAGAGAATTTAACATAGATGTGGGGCAAATTGATCTGCCATCAGGGTGCTGCCAAATTGAATTGGAGAGTTGAAAACAATTATGGGCCATCCATGTTTTTCTTTCTGATTCCGATGCTTCAGTTTGTAAAGCTTTCAATACAGTAGTGTCAAAAGTAAGTGTTTGTAAAATAGGCTGCAAAAATTTTCCCTAAACAGTATTCGAAAGAGCAGCCTGCTTGGCAGCCCAGTCAGCTAAATTATTTCCCTTAGCTACTAGGGAATTGTTAGACTGGTGAGCTGCACACTTGACAACAGCAATTTTGGAAGGTAATAATAAGTCCTGTAAGAGGTGATCGATATACAGGTAATTTTTTATTGGGGACCCAGAAGATGTCAAAAACCCCCTTTCCTTCCATAGGGTACCAAAATCATGAACAACACCATGGGCATAACGTGAATCAGTATAAATAGTGACAGATTTGTCTTTGGCCATTTTACATGCATGTGAAAGTGCCACTAATTCCGCGGCTTGTGCGGAAGTGCCAGGAGGTAATTGTCCAGTTTGCAAAGCCTGAGATGGTGAGCAGACTGACCATGCAGCCTGAAGTTCGCCAAAAGTATTTCATAAACAGGATCCATCCACAAAAAGAACTAAATCAGGATTAAACAAAGGAACATCTTGCAAATCTAATGTAGGAGACAAAACAGTGTTAACTACAAGTACGCAGTCATGTGGTTCACCCACGTCACTAGTTGGAATTAATGAAGCAGGGTTTAGTGGTGGGCAACGTGTAATTTGAATAGCGGGATTACTTAATAAACTTAACTCATATTTAGTGAGGCCAGCATTAGAAAGATATTGAGTCTTTGTTTTTAAAAGTAATGCTTGTACCGCATGAGGTATTGCTAAGATAGTGTCATGCCCTAATGTCAGTGGTGCTGTCACATCTATCAAAACAGCAGCGGCTACTACTGCATGTAAACAGAATGGGTAGCCAGAAGCAACAGGGTCTAACTGAGTACTGTAATATGCTATAGGTCAATAGCCTCCTGTGCGCACTTGTGCCAGTAGGCCCAAGGCAGTTTTATTTCTTTTGCAACAGAAGAAAACAAAAGGTTTAGAGTAATCTGGGAGCCCCAGGGTAGGTGGGTTAATCAATGCTGTTTTAATAGCCTGAAAGGCGGTTTCATGTTCAGGGGACCAAGGCAAATGGTCTGTGACATCCTTTTTTAAGAGCTGTAACAGAGGAGCTGAAATTTCTGCAAAATTGGGCACCCACTGTCTACAATAACCTGCTAGGCCAAGGAATCCCCTGAGTTGTCTCTGAGTTACAGGACGGGGAGCAGTCTGAATGGAGGTAATTCTGCTTGGAAGGATTTGACGTGAATCTGTGGAAATGATATGTCCCAGGTATTGTACCTTGTCTTGAGCAAACTGCAATTTGGATTTATTTACCTTAAAACCTCGTTCAGCTAAAAATCTTAGAACTAGAAACGAGTCTTCTATACAAGACTGGGTATCTTGTGAAGCAAGAAGAATATCATCTACATACTGAACTAATACTGAACGTGGCTGTAATTGTAAACCCTGCAGTTGTCTATGCATCTCTCTGGAAAACAAGGTCGGAGATTCTACATACCCTTGAGCTAGTAGGGTCCAAGTGTACTGTTGGCCCTTATAAGTGAACACAAACAAATACTGACTATCTGCATGTACTGGGATAGAGAAGAAAGCTGATGAAATATCTATAACTGTAAAACAATGTGCTGTAGGTGGAATACAGCTCAAAATCATGGCTGGGTTGGGTATGATTGGGAAAACAGGCAAGACAGCTTTATTGACTTCCCGCAAGTCTTGCACAAATCTGTAAGCTTGTTTACCAGGTTTCTTTACCGGTAGAATTGGGGTATTACATGGACTTGTTGTAGGTACTATAATTCCTTGTTGCACCAGGGTAGAAATGACGGAGACAATACCAGATGTGGCCTCTACCGTCAAAGGGTACTGTGGTACCCGAGGTAACTTTGCTCCAGGCTTTAAGGTTATTTTAACAGGAGTAGCAGAAATTGGAAATCCAACATCATTATCATGAGTGGTCCATAGATGAGAGGGTAATGAGGTTAAATGCTTATTCTTGTTGAGGTCAGACTGCATACACATTGTTTGCAGAGAGACGGTTTCATCTAAAGTAGCCAAAATACTATCCTGTTTGTCTGAAGGTACTTGTAAATATACTCCATCAGCAGTACAGAAGATAGTTGCTCCCATCTTACAGAGCAAATCTCTTCCCAATAAACTTAACAGTGCTGAAGGTCCTACTAAAAATGCATGATTGTCTTGCAGGGGTCCCAAAGTCACTGGGAGTGGGATGGTTTCAGAATATTCAATAGGAATGCCAGAGACACCTACCCCTCTGGTTATGTTATTGGAGAGGGGGACATCTATTGCTGCTTCACTGGCTAACATGGATTTGGATGCTCCAGTATCAATCAAGAAGGGGTACGGTTTGTTTTTGACAAGTAACGTAACATGTGGTCCATCTTGATCAACAGGTATGAAAGGGCACAACTGCTGTTGTCCTTGTTCAGGGAACCTTCATTGTGATGACTGCCGATTGGATGGAGTCCAGTTAGAATTCCACTGAGGTGACGTATCAGTGGGTGGGGCAGGTTGCTCAGCCAGATACGGACATTCATTTCACCAGTGGCCTACTTGGCCGCAATTGAAACACTCAGTTTGATTTTGGGGTGTGGCTGATCGATCTTCCTGCCAGTTTTGTCTGTTATGGTTTCCAGCCCCTTGGCGTCCACCTCTCCCTCTTCCCCGTCCATGTCCTCCCCGTCCACGCTGCCCGAAGGCAGTGCACATCTGAATTTGCACTTTAACCAATTTCTCTTGTAAATCCTTTTTTTCCTGTGCTAAGTGGTCAGAAAGGAATTGCACTTGTGTAACTAATTTGTGTAATCCAAGACTAGGCCAGTTTAAACACACTTCTTTTAACTTATCTCATACTTGTCGGCATAACCCATCTACGAAAGCGCCGACAATCCACTTTGTGCCGGCCCTTCAGTGGGTTCGGGGTACCCAGAATAAGCCTCAAAGGCTTCAGTAAGATGATTTAAATACTCGTCCATGGGTTCGTCTTCTTTTTGAAGTATTGACTTGATCTTGGACCAGTTGGGTGTGGGTGGAACTATTATTGTGATAGCATCTACTAAAGGCTGTCTAACTGCTTCGAACCCATTATCTCCATGTGAGTCATGTTTCGGAATCAGAGTAGGGACATTGGCATGGTCCCAAATCCATTTCATCAGATCAGCCGGTATGGCGTACTGAAGAACTGCCTTAACTTCTTCTATCATAGGATTTTGTAAACAAATATGTCCTGCCAGCACACGCTGGAATTTAGCTGGATTAGTATGACTGGGCGGTAACAATTTAGTAATGGCTTGAAAATCAACCACCGACCACGCCCTAGGTACTACAATGGTCGGTGGTTCCTGTGCACTTCTAGCATGAGCCGGGTTAGGTACCTCCCTCAAAGGTAACAATCTGTCGTCTGACGACTCCGACTGTAAATCTGGATTAAATTTATCTGGTCCAAAATACCTACCCATCCCCAATGTCCATTATAGCAGGGAACTGACCAAAAAGCCTTCGTCGGTGTAAATGTCATTTTCCTTTACTTTTATAATAGGGTTTAGCCTTAAAATACATTACAGCTTTTGTTTCTTTATAAGCCGTACTATGAGTTTTTGGTCCCTTTTTTCTATCACTTGTGCTCTGGATCTGAGTCACTAGAGTGACTCACCACTGCTAGTTCTCTTTCTTTAGGGGTGGGGTCTTTAGTGGTGGAATCTGGCTGCTGTGCTTCTGCTCCTTGTTGAGCAAGTAGGGGCTGATACTGCGGGGGTGCAACTGGTGATACAGTTGGTGGTGGGGGGAGCCAAGCATTATTGTCTTCCAACGATTCATTTATCTGTAATTTAGCTAATTCCTTCACAGGATAAAGCCCCTTAAAGGGTGGGTCCTTCAAACATTTACCATTTACTATATCTAAGTTACTAGCAGTTTGTTGTAATTCTTTCAGTTGCTCTTTTAATTTCTGCTGATTATCCTTTAAACTACTAATAACCGAATCCTTTTCTCTTTCTTTCGCCTCTGTCATCCAATCATTAAATGTTGCCCAGCACAACCCTGGTATTCTACTCCCATTTCTCCTTAACTTCCCTTGGAGATTTAGCAAAATATTTTAATTAAAACTACCATTTTCTGGAAAGGCGAGTTTACCATCGTCCTCTGTGAGGGCTCCCCACTGACTTATAAACATACAACTGTCCTGGGACACGTGAAAAAACATATAACCAGCTGGTGTACCTCTTTCTGGCTCTTTTATGGTTCCCACACTCACCCCATTTTTACACGATAAGCTATTCTGTATTTTACAGAGGTAGCTATGACGTTTTGTAAATGTTGTTTTCCCCACTCTCGTATCTCCTTTCACTCTTATGTTGCCAGTGTTTCGTTTTATCCCACTCTCATACTGCACAGTCAATAGCAGAAAAAAAATACATGCCACTTACCTCAAACAACTGAATGAGAGGAATTATTACATTGCTATAAAATTATTAATACCAAATTTGTGTAGCAGATAAGTGCAGGAAATGAAAGAAACACTGCCAGAACAGAAAATTCTGTCATGGGCCCTTTTACTAGCAGTACCTTGTTCAATCCCCAACTACTGCAGTTGTCAATTCAGGTTTGAGTAAATGGCACCAATTGTTGTGTTTGCATTTTTACCTTAAATGAAGACAAGACACTTCTTCCTCTCTTTCAATGGTATTTATTACACATGTGTGGGAACCTACTGGAAAGTACCAGGGAGACTCCCCGAACAAAGGCGTAAACTTATATACTGGTGATATTGCTGACAGTACAAAAATATAAACTAGACTAATTAAAATAGTACAAAAGACAATTAACCAATCAGTGGTTTACCCATAGGCTTCACATTACTACATCTTTAGGCAGAGAAAGAAAATTGGATACACTTCCATATAAGGCACATTTCCTGCCATCAGACAAGCTCATGTTTTTCAGTACTTTTCCACTATTCACAATTTACTTAATAGTTCATGGTTCAAATCAGCACATACAGGTTCTTCACATACTCAATCTCCTTTGAACACATGCTTTGACCATTCATATTCTACAGTTGTTTACTAATTCAATTGGCTTCCCTCTTTTATATTTACTTTCTTATCCAGACATAAATATTGCAAGATTCTATCAGCATGTCTTGCCCTTAGGTACATTAAAATAGTCCATTTAACTTTTTCCCTTCAGTTACATTATTGAAACATTCTTAAAATAAGCAGTGTTCAAGCTTACTGATTGTTTTTCTAAACTCTTGACCATTTGAGTCTGGCTCTGCCCACTCCATTTGCCCTCGCTCAGCTCAAGCTCACTCTGCCCCCCTACCCTAATCCCAATTCCCACCTACCTCCACTACTCCTACACTTATACTTCATAACCACAACCACACCTTCCAATACACCAATCACTTCACTCTTACTTCATATCCCCACCCAAACTCTTCTAGTCTACTTCCTGCTTCCTAATTCCACCCTCTTTTAAAACCTCCACTCACTACTATACTCTAGATTCTACCCATACCCACTCCTTTTCTCCTTAAAGTCTCCAATGCTTTTCCTCCCATATTACTCTGTAGCCATATCTCTACTACCCTATACCTATACTACAGCATTTCCCACTAGTATCACTATCATCATATTTACCATAATGTCTCAAGCAATCACACATGCATTATTTCATTTTCATCTTTTCCTACTTCTCTTTGTACTTGTTCATCTCACAGCTCTTAACCCTATCTCTGTTTCCTCTAAACCTACAACAGTTGCGTTCTTTCTCAAACCCCATCAAACAGCCACTCTGTCTCCCAACCTCTTTCATATAAACCCACTGCTCTTCCCCAAACTAAAAATTCTACCTATAAAGCACCATATACTCTCCCATGACATACACCTCAGTAGATCTAAAAATACCAACAACCACCCCTTTACATGCAAAGATTTTCAACCATATACCTCTTAGTGATGATGTCCATCCTAATCCCAGACCTACTTTAACTAACCTGTCCTCTCAATCCAACGCCTTCAAATCCTTAAACATAGTCACACTGAACTTCCAAAGTATTAGAAACAAAAATTAGACACTTCCATGCCTGGTCACCCCATAATCAACCTGACATTATTGCTGCCACAGAGACCTGTCTCAAACCAAACATAAAAGACTCCAATTTCCTCCCTCCAGGTTTCAACACCATAAGATAGGCTGCACAAGAATGGAGGTGTTATTGCACTCCTCTTCCCTAGGTTCTACTACATAACTTCTTTCTCTAATACCCCTCCCCAGTTCTCCACTGCTGATATTCTCATCTTATTCCTAAAAAAAATAAATAAATAAATCCAAGGAACTCTGCATAGTAGTTCTTTATATTCCCTCAGGCAATAATATACCTATTCTGGAAGATATCCTTGCCTGGATCTCTAGCACAATTAAAAATGAAACTATCATTCTGGTTGATGTTAACATTAATTGCTAAACCTTTCAACTAAGTTCCCATCCTCTAGCATTAACCTGTTCAACTTCACTCAATTAATTACATTTCCCAACCAGATTCACTAGAGGTAACAATGAAGACTCCATCCTGGATTGGATACTGGTCAGTGATCTGAAAAAACCCTCCTCAGCAGGTACTCTGTCAAATGCTCTAAGTGATCATCTCTGTGCTTTTGTACTAAGAACATCCCTGTCACTTCAAAAAGAACACCACTACAAAAAAAAAAAACTGAATTTGGCTAACTTTGAGCCTCAAACATTTATCAATTTACTGAAACATATAGACTGGAATATCCTAAAAACTATTGCCCTAGATGATGTAGTCAACTACTTTTATACTTTATTTCTTGAAACCCTAAACAAACTTGCACCCCCCCCCCCCCCGAATGAAAAGAATAAAATCTAATCATGCCCTACGGATAACTAAACCAACAAAACAATTAATGCAAAACAGAGACAAAATCTGGAAACAATGAATAAGAAACAAAAATCAACCTGACCTACAGAAATTCAGACAACTCCACAATCAAAAAATAAAATCCACAAACCAACCACGACAGCTCCAGATAAATATTCCAAATCTGACATAGACTTTTTAGATGTAGAAATCTTTAAGACAACAGGGGAAGAAATAGCTGAAAAATTATATAGGAAATCTTGTAAGGTGAATGCAACATTGACTAGGGATAGCATGCATCCCTCAAGAGTTTTTAGAAATGTGCTTAAAGGCCAAGGAATGAGAATATCAAGACTTGATAGTCAGGTTGATACTTTTGAACAGAACTTGATTAAATTGACTAAAGAGTTCAAAAAAGAGAGTATACACAAGAAGAAATTGGAAAGATGACCAGTGAGGTAAAATATTGAGGAGTAGCTCAGCTAAGCCTTATTTTTCTAAGAAACAAGATTCAATAAGAAGGGACCAGTCTATGCAATCATGTTTTAAAGTGGATTTCTTGATGCATTATACAAGTGATACACAAATATTTTCTGATATTATTAAGAAAAATTGGCCAGCTTTGCTTGTAGATGAAAAAGTTACAGAAGTTGTAGGTCCACATCCCCATTTTGTTTTTAGAAATAAAAACTCACTTGAACATATTTTATGTCATGGACAAAAAGTGAAAGTTAATAATCCCATATTGGGAGGTACTGCATCATGTGATTCATGCAGATATTGTGAATATATAGATAGTAAAAATATTTTTGTACATCCTACTACCAGTCAGCAGTTTAAGCTTAAGGTGAAAGCAGATTGCTCTACAGTAAATATAGTCTATCTAGCATGCTGTCAAGTATGCTCTTGTTTTTATATAGAAAAGACAATAAGAAAGTTAAAGGAAAGAATAAGAGAGCATCTTTTAGCCATAAGGAACAGAGACTATAGAAATGCCCTTGCTAAACATGTATGTGAAGCAGGGGAGGCACATACTTTTAAGTTTAGGGTTTTAGAAAATAAGGAATTTAGACAGCATTTATTAGATGTAAATAACATAGTATAGCAAAGTGAAGTTAAATGGATAGTAAGGATGCAGGCAGATACACATCCAGGGTTGAACTGATGTATACCTTTAAAACCTGTATTGAAGGCTTGTAATCTATTTAAATAATAAGGACATCATCTGTTGAGTAATCAGTGTTTTAATATATATAAAGTGTGTTTTAAGTTGTATGATGGTCTGAAGAAGTGCTCTTGTAAGGGCATGAAAGCACTAACCTTTTACTGAATTAAACTTTTTATCTGAAGCTGTCGTGGTTGGTTTGTGGATTTTATTTTTTGGACTTCTACCATTTGTTGTTTCCACAACCTTTATCGCATTGGAGTACCTGTTCTTTTTCCTTTAACTCCACAATCAAGTTAAAAAACAAGTAACCAAAGACAAAAAAAAATATTACCTAGAATTCCAATCCAATAATAAGAATCACCCCCAAAAAATCTGGACAGCCATCACTCCAGTTCTAAACCCAGGCACAAAAAACAGTGCAAGTCCTTTTCCTGATAAAAGTCATCCAGAGATAGCCAATCTCTTTAACTCCCATTTTATCAACACTATATCACATATCACAACTAACTTCACCCAACATCACTATGAAGTGATCTCTACTGCTACTGCACCATCAACACTATCCCACCTCACCAAATATTCTCCATCCTCATCCTTTCTCAATTCTTCTTATTGTACCACCCATCTAACACCCTATTTCACTACTACCACTACTACCATAAAAAGACTACTCCTCAAATTCAAAACTAGCTCTAATGCAGATGATGGTCTGCCCACAGAATATCTAAGGCTTAGCTGATGCAATTGCTTACCCTTTTATTATACTTCTAAATAGATCCATCCTCAAATCCTACATCCCCAGAACCTGAAAAAATGGCATTTATTCTACCACTCCACAAAGGCAGCAGCCCCACAGATCTCTCCATTACCGTCCTATTGCTATTCTTTCTCCTATCGCCAAGATTCTAGAGAAATGTATACAAGTTCAGCTTCTTGATTTTTTCATTAATAACCAAATTCTGTCACCTATTCAACATGGCTTTAGACTGGGTCACAGCACAATGACCACTTTGATTTCTTTCATGGACAAAGTCAACAAAGCTAGAGACTCTGACAAAACTGTCTCTTCTTTATTTCCTGTCCTTTCAAAGGCTTTTGATACAGTTTTTCATCCACTTCTTCTAAATCAGTTCTCTCAAACTGGACTCTCCTCCTGTTCTCTTAACTGGTTCTCAAGCTCTCAAACAGACAACAGGCAATTAAATAGAACTCCTGACTCTTTTTTTATCTCCTCAACTCTACCAGTGTTCTCTAGGGCTCTATATTAGGACCCATCTTATTTAGTATCTTTATTAATAATTTGTACTTCTAATTCCGTCAGGGCTTTGTTATTCAATACACAGATGATTCAATTATCATTTTTTCTGTTGAATCCATATCCAACCTCCAACATATTACTCAACTCGTCTTTACCTTCACAGAAAACTGGCTTAGTAAAAATCGCCTGTTACCCAATCCAAACAAAACTAAGCTAATTCTATTCACCCCTAAAAACCCTCTTAAGCAAAGACTGATTTATAATACTCTCTCAGAGCAAAACAGAAATTGAAGTGGTTTTCTACATTAAATTACTAGGGGTAATAACAGATGAAGACCTAAAATTTGACCTACATATTCAGCACAACATTAACAAAACTCACCAAAAAACTGGCATTCTGTATAGGCACAAACACTTTCTTAGCCCTTCCAGTAAAAAAAAAAAAAAAAAAAAAACACTTTGCTATCACATATCTACTTCCCTCTCTCACCCATGGTGGTCCATTACTCATGCTAAAAATCAAAACTTGAAATGTGTTAAAACAACGTTGATAGGTTCACTACTAATGCTTTATATTCCACCCACCACTGTACTGCATTACACTCTCTTAAATGGCTAGAACTACCATACTATCTCTCCTACTTGCAGTTAACAACTGTACATAAAATAGTATAAAAACTTTCAGAATGTCCCACACTGGATTCACTATTCACCAATTACCTACTCAAAAGGTGTCAAAGATCGGAAAATCAACATGTTCTATGGGTACACAAACCTAACCTACCTGAGGGCCAACTTCTATACTTTTGCTCGGTAACCAGAACCTGGAATGCTCTTCCTTTAATGCTAAGATTCAACCAAAGCATTGTATCTTTTTCCTTATATGATTACTTCTCTTCTATCTGAATCTGCAATTGTATCAAACATCCAACTATTAAATCCTATCATCTCTATTTCCAGAGCTCCTCTTACATTCATGCAGTCACTATTCAACTTGTTGCTAGTTTCCTCTATATATAATATCTGCCTATAAAATTACCTGCAACAGGCTGCCTACCTTATGCTGATGCTTCATCACTATTTGTGATTCTCACTCTAATATTAGAATTAATTGCAATAACTGACGTTTCTTCTCAATTTTACCTTTATTTCTATCAATTGTTAATTTGCTTGACACTGAATATATTTTGTGGATTTCTACAAATGGTTAATATTGATACATTTGTATGTATTTCTTGGAGTTAACTTGCTTGTTATAGAATTTGTTTTGCGAAATTTTCTAATTGTGCATGATTGTTCTATGTGCTTGTATTTCTGGAGCTTTTCCCCCCAGGCCTCCACTTTAAATGGTCTCTTAATGGCCTAGTGTATTATCCTGGTAAACAAATGGCAATAAATAAATAAATAAATAAATAACTGCAGGGTGCTAAAGAAAAAAATAATGAAGTATTTGGATAATATGCTGGAGTTTAGAAAGACTGCTAAGCAAGTATTTTTTGATAACTCCAGAACAAAAAAAATCTTTAATACAATGAGTTATGCAACAGAAAGTAGAAAGGGTTGCTGCCAAACTTAGGAAGCCTGTGTCAAGATAAATAACCAGATATCCAATTGAATATTGGAGATATTTCAGACATTTTATAAAAAATTGTATAAAGCAGAGGAAGGCAGAAACCAAGAAAGAGCACAAAATGAAAATATTTATGCAGCACTGAATTATGCCAAGGATGGAGGAAGAAGAGGGTCTACAACTAATAGTTAAGATCAGGAGGAGATGAGATAAAATGATTATGTATAATCAATCTGTAGGAAGGTCTCCAGGAACAGATGGAACTTTGGAAGTTAGAAGGGAACAGAGTGATATAGATCTGGAAAATATGTATGTTAAAAATAGGAAAAGCACCAACATCTTGGAAGAAAGCCGTGGCGGCTGTATTACTCAAAGAGGGTAAAGACCCATCAGACTCAGCTTCATATAGATTCATTTCAGTTTTAAACTATGATTATTAAGTACTGTATTAATGTATATATTAGCTAAAATAATGGCATAGGTCTTACTTAAATTGATAGTTATAAATCAATGTGATTTTGTACTGGGGAAGCAAATATCTGACAACATTAATAGAACAATGATGATCCAGGGGGAAGCAGAATATAAGAAAGTATCACTGCTTTTGGTGGTCTTGGTGCAACAAAAGCATTTGGCAGAGTAAGCTGGGATTTTATGAATAGGGTAAAACAAGCATTTGCATTCCCTGATATTATGATATGGTTATTAGGAGGATATATTAAAGATTGGGGGCAAGAATTAAAGTGGAATGGTTCCTCTCTGATAAGTTTAGTTTAAAAAGAGGGACTAGGCAGGTTGTCCTCTTTCCCTTTTATTATTTGATTTATATTTAGAAAGATGAAAAGAAAATATAAGGGACTCTGAAATTCTAGGATATAACTGGTATAATAATCCTGAAAGTTGGCTTTATTTGCAAATAATATTATTTTGTACTTGATAAATGCAGAAAAGGACAACATAGCATTCTCGAATATTTTGAGACAATTTCAAGTCTTTTCAGGATATAAAATTAATGAAGTGAAATAAAAGCTATAGCAATAAATTATATACCCACACAGATTGGTTTAGCAATACTCACATTTATGGAGACACAATATGATTAAAAAAGGCTTTCGTTGTAGCAGCTGTGGATATGTGGAAAGAGACTGAACAAAATATAATACAAAAACTGAAAACTAGTCAGGTGTGCTTTTATCAACCAGAGGAGAAGTTATGGGCATTAACCTGTTGGGGAAGAATTATGTGGGATAAGTTGACCTTCCCAATAGGACAAGGTGGGCTAGGATTACTTGATTTAACGGGACATTATAGAGCTATGCAGGTAAGGTTCATATGCATAACACAAGAAGAAGGTTATAATGCAAAGTGAAAAGGAATTATGATGAAGCGGGGAGAGATCAAGCAATAATGAGAGAATGGGATTTTGGATGCAGATCCTTAAGGAAAAATAATAGCGACCATATAGGACATTATATTCATATTATGTTCATAAAGTTGCAGATAATATTGTAAGAACTAAGCCAACATGGGAATAGAGAAATGAGATTTCACCAATAAGGACTACTTTAAGCTCCCAAGTATCCAACAAAGTCCAGAAGGTTTAGAATTTTTGCCTAGAAGGAATTACACAGGTATTTTATATCCCAAGCAGAAGTTAATAATTTTTGTTCCTCGTGTAGATAGCAAATGCTGGATATGATGGCAAAAAAAGAAGAAAAAAATGTGAACGTGTTTTTTGGGGGGTATATAATGAGTAGGTAGATTTTAAATATTCCCTACAGTGGACCCTGTCAGAAATATTGGGGAAACAAATGGCTGTAACTAAGGAAAATATTATTTTGACCTAGGACACAGGATCCAAATTACTCAGACATAGTAAGGCCTTATTATGTTTAATTCTGTCGGCTGCCAAAAAAAAAAAACTAGAAAAAGGAAATCAAAATATATGTCAACTTTATTTGAAGTATTGAATATTGTAAAAGAGATAAAATAGCTAGAAGTGTGACTTTTAGAAAGCAAAGGAGCAAAATACATAGAAATAAATGGAATTTGTGGGAACAATATATGCAGAGTATATTCAGGAAGAAGAGAAGTCAGAACTTTGGCAGCCTATGTAATGTTGGACTAATAACAGTTGTTATAAAGAAAAACATGTAATGTAAAATGCATGTAAATGAAAAAAAATGTTAATATAGTTTGCTTTCTTTTCTATTCGTATATGTGTGCCTATGTCTTAAGTGATAACTTAATAAAAGTATTTAAAAATTGTCAGTTCATTATAAACTTTTCTAGTTCTGAGCACTACTGCATTACCATTGCAAAAGTAAAATGGCTTCCAGTCAGACAAAGAGCTTATCTATTACTAGGCTCACTTCTTTTCAAACTCCTACTCCTTGACACATTAATACCTCTAATCACAAAACTGGTCACAACCAGACCTTTCTATGCTCTCAGATCCCACTTTCAGTTTAGGCCTATACTTCAAACACCTAGAAAAAATCTACAATGTACTAACCACAGGTTCTCCCTCAGCTCACAAATCTAGGCAAACTCTACCCATCTACCTGAAAGACCTTGCTACTTACTGTAACGTCAGGCTACAATTAGAAATTTAGCTCACGAAAAAAAAAAGTCTGAATGATTCACTTCTTGCCACATCACTTACATTTCTCACATCTAGACTGTGATTTCACAAAGCATATTTCTATCAACTATGGAAATAATTATGTTTTAAAGGCTTCAAGATCTTGTATATGTTGTAAATAATTTAACACAATATCATTATTTATTTTATTTATTTTACATTTGTTGAAAACAAGGTTAAACATTTAAGCAACAATGCATACATTTTAGTCTAGTACAGATAAAAACAAATAGTCTAAGCTATATATTCATATATATATATTTTTTTTAGAACAGTACAGTAATTTAGTCATTTTAAATAGCAGGAACTGTTTACTTACCAACATGTTGTCTTTGTATTTTTCCACTGCTATTCATTACTTCCGTGTAAGATCTTATAGCTATTTGAGCTATTTGTACTATTTTTAAACAATGTAAATATTTATTTATTACAGCATTTTCATTTTTACATATTGACACCAGAAGGAAGCGAATTGGATATACAAAAAAACAAAAACCACAGGCAGCTTTTTACATATTGTGTAATCCTCATGCATAGCCCACTTCCTGTTTTGACACTGATTGCTGATACACCCATTTTATTTACATGTTTATATAAACTTAGTAAACTAGCCTAATGTCAGACAATCAGTGCTAACATTCAGCTTAATTAGTATTATATTCAACTTCTCTAATTTTAATCTCTGATTTGATTTAACATTGCTCCTTAAACAAAAACAGTTAAACCCATAAAATAACTATTTCCAACATAATTTGAGATCAGTGACTAACTGGTGATCATATCGTTTTAAATTCACTATATTCCAAATCTTAATAACTAGACCAGATACTTCTTAACCTTGTACTACAGTCTATTTTATTAAATAGATATATATTTTAGGTATTTTATTTTATGTCAATGACCTTCTTCAAACTCATTTCTATTACAGAATCACATGTGGCACATGTTTTACTAAGGAGCTCTGTTTCTGATCTCTGTAATTTTCAGTTCCACATTCTTAATCTTAGCCATCATGTTTCACCTCTGTTATTGATGGTTTGTTTTTCTTTTCCATTTTCTAGCCATAGATTTCCTAGACACTATCAAAACCAAAGTTAGCAAATCTTTATCTGCTTTAGTATAATTTATTTTGCACAAACTCAATAAAACATCTCTATACTTAGGTTAAATTCACTTCTCAGCATAAGACATAGCATATTACTTCCCATTGTTCTTGTACACGCACTAGAAAGATTATCATGTTTGTAGTGAGGCAACTCCATAAATTTGCAAAATATATGCTCCCAAGGGCCTCTTTCTGAGCCATCACATCTACAACATATGCCTCTTGTCTTGGGGGAAAAATATTCAAGTCTTGCAGGGGTATGAAAATATTTGCGCTGACATATCCATACAAAATTCTAAAATTTCTCAGTTTAGCCACATATCTGCAAGTAAGATTAATCACCATCCAATGATCATCTATAATATCTTTAATCATTCACAGCATGCACTTTTTACCTTAATGCTGTATTGTTTTCTCAAATTTAATATTGCCTTATATCTTCTAATCATTATTCTTTTCCAGTTTTCCATTTCTGCTCTGGTCTCAGGTATGAACTACTATTCTGTTTGTAGTTTAACATTACCATATAACCTCCACATATTTTCCTTGAGTTTCAACATTAGACCTGTAGATGCAAGTTGATTTGAGTTCAATAAGCCCACATTTTGTCTAGCATCATCTCATTTTGTTATCTGCTCTCCAAAATGTTAGTTATTTGTTTTTTCTTCTCCAAATGCCCATTACATTTTCTTCAGTGCCTTTCTTATTACAATACATAGTATAACCTACTGGTATTATTCTATTTTTCCAAATTTTCCAAGGTCTAACTTCTTTTAATCTAAAGACTTGTTTAATACTTTTGTGTATAAAAGGCTTTGTGCAATATTATTTATATTCCTTTCCTATATATGCCCAAATCCACATGTGATCCTGTAGTTACCTCAGTGGGTTCTATGCTTATCATGTGCTTCCATTTAGGTATATATCCCATGTCCTGAATTAAGTATGTTAATCTAAGTTGCATGTCCTTAGAGTAAGTCTCCAAATATGGAATCCCAAACCATCCTGTATCTTTGTCTGTATTAGCTTTTCTGCCTTTTCTATTTATTTCTCTTTTGTTATCCCAAATATCCTCCTTAATTTCCTTTTTAATAATCCATATCTGATCTCTCAGTTCATGCATGTAAGCTTAATCTACATTAAGAACTAGCAAGACCAAAAACATTTTAATTACTTGTATCTTATTGTCACTGTCCATATGTAACAATTTCCATAGTGTTCTCTTATTTAGAAACTCTTGAATAATTTATACCCAAATTTCTTTAGTTGCTTGCACAATATCCTATTTTAACAAAATTCCCAAGTATCTCATCTTAACATGTCCCCACAAATGGAGGAAGCACTGTACCAAGTCATGTGCAGAGGCATAAATCATTACCATAGCTTGTGTTTTTGCTTCATTTACTTTATATCATGCTATACAAGTAAATATTTCAATGTATCAAATATAATTTTTATATCATGTTCCATATTGTTATGACATAATATTATGTCATCTGCAAAATGGGCTATTTTATGTTTGATTGTCTTATATTACTGGCTATTGACTCTAAAGATAAAGAAAAGCTAATGATGACTTTCCAAGATGGCCGCACACTGATCAACAGCTTAACTTCATCTCTCCCAGTGTGAAAAAAGAGACTGAACTACAAGGGCAAGTAACAATGTCACATTTAATAACTTCAGTTATTGGCTAGTAAGTACAATGCCTGGATGCCAGCAAAAAAGAAAACTAAGAGAGTCTGAAAGAAAATCAACTAGAAAAGGTGAAGAGCAAATGCTGACTGGGAAGAATCCTGCAGCTGTTCAGCAAAAAGCAATTCAAGCTCCAGCTTTAGTACAAGACATGACTTCCAGTAATCTAGTGGAAAAAAATAAGTTAAATTTTCTCAGAGCTGATTCACTGGAGGATTATATCAATTCAATAACAAAGGGTTAAAAAAACAGAAGAAACTTTAAACAGATATTCAGATAAGCGGATAAAACTGCAAAAATCATACATCAAAACGAAGAAAAGGCTGGCTGAGTATGAGACTGCTCAAGAAGAGACATTTCAAAAAATGGTAGAATTAGAGAACAGAACAAGTAGAGAAGATATGACATTTTCTGCTGCACCAGAGAAACTAGATTGAACAGACTGTATTAATTTTATGAAAGCACAGATAAGTAACTGGACTTGTATTCCACAGCAGTAGCTAATATTGAAAGGGTACACCATGTGTATGCTAAAAGCATTTCCATGAGAAAGCAACTAAGAGCTGCATTTGTAAAGATGCAATCATACAAGCAGAAAGAGTTAATCCTGACATAACTAAGGTAGAAGGGCAAAGTATTAAAAGTCGGATATAGTAGAGCTTTTGTGGAAAATTATTATTCACTGTACACCAGGCAGAAAAGAAGTAAAATTATTCCAGCAATCAGGGAATGTCAAGAAGTAGGTATGACCATAGCTCTCAACCTTCCATCTCCAAAATGAGAAGCACTTCCTCTCATAATGTGGAACAAAGTACATAAAAACAAAAACACTATGTTACCAAAGGTGGTCTCAACAAGTAGAGAAATGCAGGAAAAAAGATGAGATGTATCACCAAGGCTGTCATGAGACAAATACGTCATGTTAAAAGCAAAAATTTTTCAATACAAACAGATAAAAATCCAAGTAGCATAAAACAAGGTTCAGGGTGGATAAGCACTTTCAGTAAGAAACCTTCTTCAGATCCTCACCCATTAACCAGTGGTTTACTTAAAAACAGACAGATAGCCAATCAGCAAACAACAGGAACAAGCTGAACCAATGAGTTTATCATATAAACCAACCATTTAGCATATCAATATAACCAATAGGGGGCTATCATAAACAATTTCTTCCAATCAGAAGCATGCCAGTCTTAAAGCCATTCATAATAGCAGTTTTTAGTCACAGAAAAAAAAGGACCAATCAACAAAAATTCAAGAACAAGCTAAACCAATGAGCTTTTCATATAAAACAACCATTTAGCATAGCAAAATGGCCAATAGGGGGCTATCGGAAGCTATTTCTTCAAGTCAGAGGCATGCTAGTCTCAAAGCCATTCACAATAGCAGTTTCTAGTCACAGAAAAAGAAGGACCAATCGGCAGGAATCCAGAAGCAAGCTAGACCAACGAGCTAATCATACTGAGTCAACTATTTAGTGTATAAAAAAAAAAACAATAAGAGACTGTCAAAAAATATTTCTTCCAATCAGAAATGTGCCAGTCTCAAAACCCTTCATAGTAGCATTTTCAGAACACAGAAAGAAAAAAAACAGCCATCTTGTATCAGGAAGCTTATTCACCAATAGGGGTCAGGTCATAACTCTTCATGATCATAACAGGGAAAGAACCAATGAATTATAGTCAAAAAGCTAGTCTGCCAAAGGAAAATAAACCATAACTTTGTATAGTCATAAGAGGAAGGCAGCCAATAAAAGCACAAGCTGGAAGTCAAACACCCAGTGGAAGCAAAGGGAAGCCAAGATACAGGCACTCCTAAGTGATAGCATTACTCTAATGGAAAGCAAAACAACAGAGTGAGAGACTCGCATTTACTAAAGTCCAAAAAGCAGTTAGCATGTTCCATCAGATCAATTGAATTTCTTGGCAAGGCCTCTTGCTTTTAAAATGGGCTTGAGAGTGATAACACCATTAAGACCAGGTGAACGATCAGCTCTGAGTTCCATAACCCATTTAGTTTCTTGCAGTTCAGTGTTATTGCATATATCACCCTTCTCAAATTCTCTCCTAACATGTTTATGGCCATAAATTGAAATCAATGTATTATGTTGTTTTTAATATGCTCATATAAAGCATTGGTCTCAATGCTATTGTGAATATCAGATAGATAGCGTAGAATCCTTTCTTTAAAAGGTCTGTTGGTTTTGCCTACATAGTAGGCAGGCCAGGACATGCAAGTGGCTATATAAATAATATTGGCACTCCTACAAGTAGCTCTTTCATGTAAAAAGTATTTGAGTCCTGTGACTGGATGTACAAAAACATTGTTGTTGCAAATATATGGACAAGACTTACAAAAACTACATCTCCATGTCCCTTTCCATGCATCAGATGAATCACCTGGATTTTGTCTACTACCAAAGCCATCGTTTTGACATAGCAGCCTTTTTAATTTTTTTCTGTTCTTATAGGAGTAACTGGGGGAATCACCCACTATATTCCTGATTTTTGGATCGGAAGTCAGAATTGGCCAATACTTCTTGATTATCCCACTTACACAGGCATTATCAGAGCTATAGGTTTAGTATACCTCAATCGATTAGTTTGTTGTCTAGGTGCCGTCATTGAGCTATTACAATCTTGTGAATAGTAGGGACGTCCTCTACTCTCCCTTATTTCCATTGCTTCATCACATTTCATATGTATTTTATTACTTTTGTAACCTCCTTTTGTGAAATAACCCTATTGGTTATTTTGATAAGCTAAATGGTTGGTTTATATGATAAGCTCATTGGTTCAGCTTGTTCCTGGTTTTTGCTGATTGCCTATAGGTCTCTTTTTAAGTAAACTACTGGTTAATGGGTGAGGATCTGAAGAATGTTTTTTATCAAAACTGCTTATCCACCCTGAACCTTGTTTTATGCTACTTGGATTTTTATCTGTTTGTATTAAAGAATTTGGCTTTTAACATGATGTGTTTTTCTCACGACAGCCTTGGTGGTACGTGTCATTTTTTTCCCGCATTTCTCTATTTGTTGAGACCACCTTTGGTAACGTAGTGTTTTTGTTTTTATGTACTTTGGTTTTGAGCTCTATGTTACACATGGCTAACAATAATGTGGAATCTGTTAATGTTGAGTCAAGTATGAAGGATACATTGGCAGCCAACAAATCTATGGTCAATACAGTTTACTGATTTAGCAGCAGGTTTGTCAAATCCTGTGCTTTCGCTGAACTTAGACTAGGAACATGTGTATACATCACATTTATCCACTACCGCTGCTGACGTTGATCATGATTTCATGAAGTTGAAAATGCAGCTTATAGACTCAAACACTTAATAATAGCAACACTTCCTAAAACGATACCAAGGGGATTATGTGTGAAATGTATGCCGAGTTATGGTAACACCTACTCTACTCTATTATTTAAATGGCAGGCCATCAACATCGAAACAAGTTTTAGATATATGAAACTGCTATTAGAGTTTTTTAAACCAGAGGAAGAAGAGATGACTATTTTGATCAGAGAGAAACAGACACTCTTATAAAGCATGGACCTAATAGAAGCTTGGATTATGAAACTTGAGAATCTACATATGAAGTTGGACTCTTATGAGAACAAACTAAGAGACGTGAAAAGGCAGAAATTAATAAGGGACCATACAGATTATAAGAAAGGCCATCTTTTTGAATGGCCTAAGGAGAAAAATATCAATGGCAATTTCACCTCTCCTGGAAAAGGATTCAGAAACAATCAGTATACTGATAAAGTAAATCCAAAGGTAGGATCAAGCAGTGATACGGGCAATATTGACCCACGTAAAAAGAGTTTTTCCCACATTAATTCAGTGCCACGTCCTACAGAAAAAGACAATGTTTTGGTTTCAACTGTAGAGACTGAACTGCAGATTTTTAGCCACACCAACCTGATGTCAGGGAAGCATGATAACTATAGTGCTTCAATACGAACTGATCTGCCAAGTATGCTATCAGTGTCAACCGACAAAATAAGCAATGTGGCCATAGTAACAGCGGATGTAATACAGGAATCAAACTCAACATCAGCTACAAGACCAACAGAAGGTACTGTTCATTTACCCATCTATCAGAATCTTCCTTTTTTAATCCAGAACAAAGCGTTGCGTTCTCCAAGATCTATGAGCAGGCAGAGAAAGAAAAGGAAAGTTACTTAATTGATGAGTCTGAGACAGACTCATTGGTTTTTAACATCTCGGACAAAGAACTAACTGCTATGAAACAAGCTGTTTTAGAGAAAAGGCTATCTTTTATACCCTCTCTCTGTTCACCACTAAATGAATTTACCACCGATATAAAGTGTTTTGGAAGAAATGTCACACTCAAGAACATATTTTGTAATGACAATGAACATAGTGAAAAGATACTGAGGCAATAGAAAAAAAACTAGTAATTTTGTACCACTCCTTCATCCAGTGGTTCGCACCTTTGTTCGCTTGTGTGAAGATGAGGTCGCCCAACTGAGACAAGGTGGACATCACAAACATTTTTGCAATCTAAGTAATGATGAATGTCAGGCATTGACTAATTTAATGAAAAGAAGGGACATAGTCATAAGACCTGCGGATGAAGGTGGAGCAATTGTGGTACTGAATAAAAACCATTATACTAGAAAGATGGAGTGTATGTTGAATGATGGTAGCACCTATAATAAAATAGACAGCAAGGCTGTGACGAGACTCATAAAGGAAATGCAGGATATTCTATATGACAAACTGATGACTTAAAGTATCACTCAGGAACAGTATCATTTTTTTGATGTTATGAATCCAACAATTCCAACTATAAGTGGTCTACCCAAGGTGCAAAAGAACGAGCACGATCCACCTATGCATCCCATAGTTGCAGGTAGAGGGTGGATCACTGAACCACTCTCTATCTTTGTGAAGGATGAATTGTAGCGACTGCTACCCAAAGCTAGATCTATATTATGTGATACACCTCAGTTTCTCAACCACCTTTATGAGGAGATAGGTACTAGAACTAACTATGAAGGCCTATTACTTGTAACCATGGTCATCTGTAATAATAAATGATTTTGACATTGACTGTATTAGAAAATTTGGCTAAGCAAATGATGTTGACACCTCCCTTATCTGTAGCCTATTACAGCTAGTGCTTGAGAATAATATCTTCATCTATGGAGATGTGTACTATTGGCATAAATGGGGCGTTGCCATGGGTACCCCATGTGCTAACAGCTACTCCAACTTATGTTAGCACAATGGGAAAATGAATGGGTGATAGACCCAAACAACATATGGAACACACAGCTGGTCTCATACAACCATTTTGTGGATGATATCTTTATTGTCTGGGAAGGGGATGAATGCAGTTTAAGTAAATTCATTGGTTACTTGGAAAGTACCACTGACTTCCTTGAGTTTGAATTAAAAGTGTCAGCTAGAACTATAGACTTTCTGGATGTAAGATTGACCTTGGATACCACAAAAGGAATCAGCATTTTTAGAAAACCCACATGGTGTAACCATATGTTACACCAAACCAGTATGCACCCAAGGCACATCTTCCACAACCTTGTCAAGAACCAGGTAATGTGAGTATCCAAATTGTGCACATGCACAAGTGATTATTTAGATGAACAGAAGAAATTAATCTCTGCTTTCACAAAAAGAGGTTACAAAAGGAATAAAATACATATGGAATGTGATGAAGCAATGGAAATAAGGGAGAGTAGAGGACGTCCCTACTATTCACAAGATTGTAATAGCTCAATGACTGCACCTAGACAACAAACTAATCGATTGAGGTATATTAAACCTATAGCTCTGATAATGCCTGTGTAAGTGGGATAATCAAGAAGTATTGGCCAATTCTGACTTCCGATCCAAAAATCAGGAATATAGTGGGTGATTCCCCCAGTTACTCCTATAAGAACAGAAAAAAATTAAAAAGGCTGCTACGTCAAAATGATGGCTTTGGTAGTAGACAAAATCCAGGTGATTTATCTGATGCACGGAAAGGGACATGGAGATGTAGTTTTTGTAAGACTTGTCTATATATTTGCAACAACAATGTTTTTGTACATCCAGTCACAGGACTCAAATACTTTTTTTTATGAAAGAGCTACTCGTAGGAGTGCCAATATTATTTATTTATATATTTATTTATTTGCAGTTGGTTTACCAGGATGGTCCATTGGGCCAAGAAGAACCCCATTTTCAATGGAGTCCTGGGGAGAAAAGCTCCATACAGACAATATTCATGAAACAACAGATTGTAAGTTACAAAGTAGAACAGTAGTATATTTAAAAACATGGCATTTAGAGATACAGTTAATGAAAATCCACAACTAAGTATAAAAATCAACACAGTAAGTATAAAATATTAGTAAGTATGTACAAATATTTACAAATATATCTGTTCCTGCTATAAAGACAGCTGGGCAATGATCACTAGGGGTACCTCTGGTGTTAGTGGGGATGTGAGATGGGGGAGAAATAGATTGAGAGCGGAGAGAAGGGAGAAAAGGGGAGGGGTGACGAAGATAAGAAGTAAGGATATTATGTGGGATGGGAGCAGGAGTATTACCAACAAGACTTTAGATGTGAGTGGAGTATGGTTTTGAAGGTAGCGTGATTTGTGTTGGTATGGATGTGTGGTGGTAGGGAGTTCCAAAGGTTTGCTAGGGCAAAGGACAAAAGGTTTTTGCCTGGAAGGCAGGCTGGTTTGTGTAGTTCAATCAGGTTCTGGTAGTTGGATCTTAACAGTCTTTCTGGAAGGTGCATTTTAAAGGTAGAGGAAAGGGAGGGGCAGAGGGAGGGAGTGAAGATGAGTTTATGAGCTTGGCTAAGTTGAATGTAGGTGAGATAGTTGGGCAACTCTAGCCAATGCAATTTATGGAGGGCATTAAAGTGGTGAGTTGAATATTTGTATCCTGAGGTGAATTTGACAATTTTATTGTAACAGCATGAGAGTTTTGTCTTAAGAGTGGATTATCAGTTAGTGAGGAGTGGGGCACTGTATAACAGAGAAGGGATGAGGTATGGGGTAGAGAGAATGAATTTGGTAGAGGGAGTGAGATAGGGATTATGGCAGTAAAGCATGCCAAGTTTCTGATGTTTTTTTTTTTAATATTTATATGAAGATGTGATTCGAACTTAAGTTGGTCATCAATCAGGATACCTAGAAGTTTAACTTCGGAAACTAATTCAAGAAATGTAGTGACAGAGAAGGACTTTTTGTCTATGGTTGTTGATTTAGATGGGGTGAATATTATAAGTTTTGTTTTGTATGCATTGAGTGCTAGGTGGTTGTCTAACATCCATTGTTCTGTGGTGTTCATAGGTTCATAGGTTCATAGGTAGGTACTAGGCTATTTGCCCGAGGGCATTTATAAGCCTAGCCAGAGTGTGTTGGCTTTCGCCACCCCATTGATTAATTAACTGATCCTCTATCAAGCAGAGCCAATGAAGTAATCCCAGGGGTGTACTTTCTGTTACCCATCCACTCATCAAGGTTTCTCTTGAAGACTGTTAGTGAGGGGCTCTGCCTGATGTAATTTGGAATTTTGTTCTAAAGCATGGGGAGTCTCTGTGACAGGAATCTATCCCTCCAGCATGTTCTATTTATTGTTGTGGTGAGGTTTAGCTCACTAGGGTGCATGACTCACAGTGACTTGGATTTCTTTAGGTGGAGCATGTCCATCAATTCTGAATTGGACATGGATTTGTAAGTCAGGCAGAGAATACCTCTGAGTAAGCGATATGCCACTGAGTACAGCCAGAGTTTTTTCAGTCGGGCTGCATAGGACATATGTTTGAGACCAGTAATCCTCTTGGTGAGGTACTTTTGTGGTGTTTTCAGCTGTTGGAAGTGTCTTGTGAGGTACATCCCAAATGGGGCATTGTACTCTATGATGGGTCTAATGAGTGATGAGTAGAGGGGCACTATAACCTCTTTATTTCTAGATGTGAACCCTTTAGTAATTAGATGGGTCATATAGAAGGATTTCCTAACTACTTTGGCAATATGATTGTCAAAGGAGAGATTGCTATCTACCTGGGTCCCCAGATCTCTTATTACCTCTTTTGTATTAAGGGAGCTACCACCTATGTGGTAATTCGTGGGTGTTTTGTTTTTCCTAAACGGGATGACTATGCATTTTTTGGCATTTAGCTTGAGGCCATGACTTTGGCACCAGGTGTCCGTCTCAGTAAGGCCCTTTTGGAGGATGTCCGTGTCAGCTGGAGAGTCAATTATGGCTCCCAGTTTGCAGTCATCAGCGAACTTGGTTAGCCATAGTCCTCCTGTGTTTGCTGTACATCTGAGAAATATATGCTGAACAGTAGGGGTTCCAGGACCAAGCCTTGCAGGGCACCACTTGTGACTGGTTTAGAGTCAGACCTGGAGCCTGCTATTCTTACCATGTGAGTTCTGTCTGTAAGCCAGTTGGCAACCCATCTCATGACTTAGGGGTTTATGTTCAGGCTGCTGAGTTTTTCTGTAATACCCGAGTGGGGAATGGTGTCAAAAGCCTTGGCGAGGTCAAGGTAGGCTGTGTGAACCACCTTTCCCTCGTCTATGGCCTTGATGACTGTCTTGAAGAAGTCAGCCAGGTTTAGTAGGCATGATCTTCCCTTAGCAAAGCTGAACTGGGTCAGGTCAAGTGTTTGGAGGTTCCCAATGTCTTTGTTAATGAGTTCCATGATGATGTGCTCCATAGCCTTGCAGACCAGGCTAGTGAAGCTTATGGGGTGATAGTTACCAGGGTCAGTTGTGGCCCCTCCTTTGTGGAGAGGAATAACCATTGCTGTGCATCATTCTATGGGCACGTAGCCTGTGGAGAGGCTGAGGTTGAGCAGCGTGTTTAGGTGGAGGGTTAGTTCATTCAGTAATTTGTGCAAGAGGAAGTCTGGGACACCATCTGGTCCCATTGACACTGTGTTTTTGGCTTTTGAAATGGCTGTTTTCACCTGTGCATCTGTGATTTTTGGGACACTACACTTTTCTGGTATTGTTGTGGGCCCTTTTGGAGGTGAGGGGGGGTGAAGTTTGCACTGAATCTATCTGCCAGGATGTTGGCAGTATCAGTAGGTTCAGTATATTTTGTGCTATTTTGCACTAGTTCAGTGCATATCTGTGAGTTGCCACTTAGATTCTTAACATAGCTAAAGAAGGCTTTGTGGTTATCTTTTGAATCACTGGCTATTTTTCTTTTGAAGTTAGCCTTGGATGATTTCATGAGGGACCTCAGTTTCTTACTGATACTGATCAGGGATGTCTTTCCTTTTTGGGATTTGCTTTTTTTCTGAACTAGTTTCCTCCTTCTATTGTATAGCCTGTTTATTGCAGGGATCCACCAAACTGGTTTCCTTCTCTTAGAGGAGTGAGTCTTGGTTTTGCTAGGGATGGCATGATCCATGCATCCTTGTAGGTGCTCACAGAATGCATTTGTAAAGGTTTCTGCATCTTGGGCAGAGTTATCCTTTAGCGTGGGGGCTGTGAAACCTACCAACTCTGTCTTAAGTAAGGTGAAGTTTGCTTCAGAAGTTTTTTACTGTGGTTTCCTTAGTTGGGGGGGTGTGGACATCCAGAGTGATTAGTTTATGGTCTGATCTAACCAGTGACGGGTTGACCTCTGGTGTGGAACACCTGTCACCCATTTTGGTGATGGCCAAGTCCAATATGTTTTCACCTCTGTTAGAGGAGTCTACCAGCTGATCCAGGGCATTTGAGTTGATGAATTCCAGGAAGCTCTGGGCTTGGGAATTTGTACTCAAGTAGTTTTCCCAGTGAATGGTAGGGTAATTGACATTGCCCAATGTCAGGGTGTTTGGTAGGACCTTCATGTTTTCCAGTGTCTCTAGAAAGGTGGAGTGGTGGTCCTGGATCATGGAGGGTGATTTGTAGCAGGCCACAATTTGCATTGCAGATTTGCTCAATGTTAGTTGCACATGGATGATCTCAGAGGTATCATGCTGTGCCACTAACCTGGAGGTGTAGGTATTCTTGATGAATATGGATACACCCCCTCCTTTTGTGTTTCGGTCCGTGTTCTGTGGCCGAAACGTGTGGTATGAGTTGTAACCCGGTAGTGCTGGGGTGCTCTCTGGAGCCTTGAACCAGGTTTCAGTTACTACACAGATGTCGACGTTCTCCATACTGAGGAGTGCTTCGGGCACATGCATTTTGAGATTTAAACTCCTGCATTGAGTAGCATAACCCTCAGTTTTTTGTTAATTGTGCTGTTTACGGAGGTGAGTTTGACTTTTGAGCCTTGCCTAAAAAAAGCACTATGGGGGAAGCAAGAGCCTTGGCCAGTATTTGAAAACTTAGGGATGACAGGTGCAAGCCATCTCTTGCAAAGCAACGCAGCTTGTCGAGCATGTCATCCCACGCTGACAGACACTGGATCCCCTTTGAATGACACCAAAAGCTTAGCCAATTGTTGAAATTGATCATTTTTCTTTATACTGAGGTATCATTCTTGGTGAGGGCAGGATGTACTCAGGGTCAGCATCATACCAGCCTGGGCTACATGAACAGAGAGCACTTCCATGTCTCTTTTCATGTAGTCCAGGGAGGTACATCTCAGGTCATTCACACCAACATGAACAATGACAGAGTCATATTTGTACTTGTTCTGGAGTGACCTGAGTGCTTGTGTTATGTGGCAGATTCTGGATCCCAACAGGCAGCTAACAGTAAACTTCTGCTTGTCCAGCCCAGTGAGTGGGACATCAGTGTGCCTGACTATAGAGTCACCTATTACTAGTGTGTTAGGTATGTTATTTCTCCTTAAGGCCTGTGATTGTGCGGCACACTGATTTTGTGTTTTATGAGTTGTCTGGTTTGTGACGGGAAGTGCAGGTTGTTTGGTTGTCTGCTTTGGAGGTCTCTGATGCTTTTGCAGGTTTTTATTTAGAACCTCCAAGTATGATTTTGTTTATTTATGTGTATTTTTTGCCAGTGCAGTTTTAGTAGGTCTGTGTGCGGCTGGAGTTGTGGTGCAAGTGTTAACATTCTCCTCTTGACTGTCTGTTCCAGTCTTGGGTGGAGACAGCTTAGCTTCCAGTTTGGCTGTATAATTGCATCTCTCGTATATGTTAGTGTTTTGTGGTAGGAGGAGACGGTTGTCTGTGTGCATGAGGCAGTTCTAACATTGCCTCAGGATACCCAGATTCACCAGCTGGACTGGAGCGTGCACTTGAAGTTGCCCTTTGGTCATGCCTGAATAGTAGGTTGAGCTGCTTAGTCATTTGGTTGGTGAGGGGTGAATAAAGAGTCTTGCCCTGCTGGGCAATCAGTGTCAGGGTATATTAGTGCTTGTTATTAGGTCTTAGCAAGTGCTGGACTGTAAGATGCTTTTTGAGTGCTTAGGTTGAGAGTTAGACTAGTTTCAAGGGAAAAACTGAACAAGAGACTTAGTGGAGCCAGGAATAATTTAACCGTAGCTAATCTGCACTGCCCGGTGTGCAAAACCATGCAAATGCGGTTTTTATAGTAGGGAAATTAAATAGATAGAATTTAGCACAAATGGCCAATAAACTACTAACTTCTGGGCTGGAATCACTCCTCCAGGGACAGATAGGTTGCTCAAAGCTCCCCTCTCTCACATGTGAACAGAGAAACTTCCTTCTATCCAAGTAAGTTATGGGCAACACAGAAACTAGTATCACAGCCCTGAATTCAGCACTAGCCTGAAAACTGGACTATACTAGCTTAGAAAGGCAGGAAACAAGGATTTTTTTTGTTTGTTTTTTTTTAAAGATAAGACAAAAACAGTAAAAAATACACTCAAAACAGCTCTAAACGACTACAAATTATCAGAAAAGGCTATCACACTTTAGTGTGTAGCCTACAACAGTTAAACAAATTATTTAAACAAAAAATAACTTTTTAAAAGTGCAGGCAGTCAAATAAGTACAATATGTGAAAAAAACAAGCTTTTAAATCACAATAAATGCTGGAAAATCTGCATTTAGGCGGAAAACAGTTAAGTACAACAAGAAAGTACAGAAAACTGATAATCACTCCAAAGTCTCTCTCCTAAGCTATAAGACTTGTATCAGTTTAAGGCTTTCTAGTGCTACCAGTAGGTTAGTTACAGGAAAGATGGGAAACAAGCGCAGATGTGGCCTTTTAAACCAGAAAGTTGAAAGAGACGGACAAACTGTCCAAATGGTCAATAAACTACATTTTCTGGGCCAAGAACCTCTCCTCTTGTGGTAGACAGGCTACCTAGTGCTTACCGATCCCACTGATAAGCTAGAAGGCTTTCCTCCAACACAGAAAGGCTTGCGGGGCTCAGAAGCTTACCAACAGTCCTGGATACAGCAACTCTGTATCTGGACTAGGCTAATTACAGGAAAGGTGGGAAACAAGTGCAAGTGCAGCTTTTAAACCAGAATGTTGAAAGAGATGGAAAAAAACTGCCCAAAAGGCCAATAGCTACAATTTCTGTGCCAGGAACCACTCCTCTTGTGGTAGATAGGCTACCTAATGCTTACCACTCCTGCTGATAAGCTATAAGGCTTCCTTCCAACACAGAAAGGATTGGGAGGCTCAGAAGCTTACAAAGAGTCCTGGAATACAGCAAATCTGTACCTGGACTAGACTAGTTACATGAAAGGTGGGGAACAAGTACAAATGTAGGCTTTTAAGCCAGTAAGTTGAAAGAGATGGAAAACTGCCCAAACGGCCAAATAAACTACAATTTATTGGCCAAAACTCACTCTTCCCATGAAGGATAGGCTACCTAGTGCTTACCACTCCCACTGATAAGCTAGAAGGCTTTCCTCCAACACAGAAAGGCCTGGGGGCTCAGAAGATTACTAACAATCCTGGATACAGCAACTCTGTAACTAGATTAGGCTAGTTATAGGAAAGGTGGGAAACAGGCACAAGTGCGGCTTTCAAATCAGAAAGTAGAAAGACATGGAAAAAAACTGCTCAAACAGCCAATAGCTACAATTTCTGGGCCAGGGACCACTCCTCTTGTGGTAGATAGGCTACCTAATGCTTACCACTCCCACAGATAAGCTATAAGGCTTTCCTCCAACACAGAAAGGCTCTGGGGGCTCAGAAACTTACAAAGAGTCCCGGATACAGCAAATCTGTACCTGGACTAGACTAGTAAACAGGAAAGGCAGGAAACAAGGGCAAACACAGGCTTTTAAATCAGAAGGTTGAAAGAGATGGAAAAGCTTCCCAAACGGCCAAGAAACTATCATTTCTGGGCCAGAAACCACTCCCCCTGTGGTAGACAGGTAACCTAGTGCTTACCACTCCCACTGATAAGCTAGAAGGCTTCTCTACAAGACAGAAGGGCTTGGGGGGCTCAGAAGCTTACCAACAGTCCTGGATAGAGCAAATCTGTACCTGGATGACACTAGTTATAGAAAAGATGGGGACCAAAAGCAAAACAGGCTTTTAACCAGAAAGTAGAAAGAGATGGAAAAACTGTTGAAGGCATCTTGGATCAATTTGCTAAGGATGGGGATGGAAGTGGCAGAACAGATGATAGTTGAAAATCTGCATATTGGATGAGTTTTGCATTAGGGATTGAATGGTGAAAGTCATTTATGAAAATATTGAAAAGGAGGGGACCTAGTATGGAGCCCTGTGGTACACCAGTTTGGATATTGAGGAATGGGGAGGTGGCTTCTTTCCATTTTACTGCCGGTTGCCTGTGGGAAAGGTAACTAGTAAACTAGGTAAGAGAAGAGGGATAGGTTTAGATTGGTGAGCTTAGTTAGTAGAAGGTTGTGAGAGATAGTGTTGAAGGCCTTTGAGAGATCTAGGAGTAGAAATGATACAGCTGGAATCACAGGCTTTATTAATAGTTTTGAGGAAGGAGAGGAGAGTGGTGATGGTGCTGCTGTGGCCAGGTCTAAATCCATGTTGTGTGGGGGTGATTGTCAATGAGATAGGGTAGACGTTGTAGATGAATACATTTTTCGAGAAGTTTAGAGATGGGGATAAGATGGCGATAGGTTGAAAATTTAGAATATTGTTATTGTTACCTCCTTTGTGAAGGGGAATAATAAAGGCCTTTTTCCAAAGTTCAGGTACATGGCCTTCTTGAATTGATCTATTTATTAGAATGCAAATGGGGAAGGTGATCACATCTGCAGAAATCTTTAGAAAGTAGAAGGGAATGTTGTCGGGAGCATTGGAACATGGTTTCAGGTTGTGCAGGAGTTTTTTATAGTAGTTAAGGGGATGGGTTTTATAGTGAAAGGAGGAGATTCGGGGGTGAGGATTCTTGATGAAGTAGGGGTAGGAGATGGTGGAGGAGAGGATGCAGGTTTGTTAGTGAAGGATGATGTTAATTTGGTTATGGATTCAATAAAGAAAGAGTTAAATTTGGTGGCTAAATCTATGTTAGAGGCATCTGGATCGGGGCAGGGGTTTTCTTTTCTGCCAGGATTGAGGAGGGAGGAGATACTGTTCCAGAATTTTGTAGGGTTTGTTTTGTAGCTAGATTGGAGTACAGAGAAGAAAGCTTTGCGGTCTGCTATAATCAGCTTTTTGACTTTGTTCCAAAGTGTTTTGTATTCATTAAGGGTGGTAGAAGTTTTATATTTTTGATAGCTTTTCCAAGCTTTGTCTTAGAGGTGCATGGAGGCTAGTGTATTCTTAGTTAACCAAGGGGCAGTTTTACTTTTAATTCTCTTTGTTTGCAAAGGGGAAAAGGTATCTACGAGGTTTATAAATCTTGTGTTGAAGTAAGAGATGGCATTTTCCAAGGGGAGAGCTTTTAGATGGCTCCAGTTTGTGGCTTTTAGTGAGTTTGAGAAGGTATTTAGATTGAAAATTTTCAGGGAACGTACAGCTATATAGTTATGAGATACTTGTATGGGGAAGGAAAGGCATTGGGCAAAAGTGGGGATGTGATCACTAAGTGGATTGAGAAGAGTACCACTATCAGAGATATAATGAGGGTGACAGACTAAGATCCAATCTAGGGTGCTACCAGAGGAGTAGTCTCTGGAGGGTCTAGTTGTGGAATTGATTAGCTGAGTGAAATTATAGATATTTATATTTATGGAGATTGTTGGGGCTTGAATGGATGTCCAGTTTATGTTCATGTCGCCTAGAATTATGATCTCATTGTTGATGTTTGTGGATTACCAGGAGAGAATATCTTCAAGTACTGGGATATTGTCTCCAGGAGGAATGTAGAGGGAGGCTATGCATATGCTTTTGTGTTTGTTTATTTTTAATAGAGCTAGAATTAATTCACTGTTACCGAATTGGGGAATAGCATTAGTATATGGAGTAACTGAGAGGGAGGATGAGAAGAGAAGGGCCACACCTCCACCTTTTTTGTGAGTTCTGTCTTTTCTGATAATAGAATAGTTAGGGGGTATTATTTCAGAATCCTTTATGTGGGGTTTTAACCAAGTTTCAGAGATGGACAAGATATCTGATTAGAGAGAAGCCAGGCATGGAGATTGGGGATTTTATTAGCTATACTTTGTGCATTCAGTGAGGTGAATAGAATGGACCTTGCTCTAGATGGAGGGGTGGAGGGGCCAGGGTTAGGGTGTATGTCACCAGAGAGAAGGATGGTATTAAGTTGGCGAATAAAGAAAGTGAGGAATTTGGATTGTTTAGTGTCATATGTGAGTGATAAGAGATTTGTGGATATAGGACTGATTCAAATAGGAATAGAGTGTTTGAAGGTGGAAACAAGTTTGTAGGGAGTAAGGAGACTGTTATGTAAGGGATATAGATGGGGATATGAAGATAGATGTGTGTATGGGTTGTAGGAGAAGTGTGTTTGTTATATGGTAAGTAGGGGAGTGATTGCAAATAAGAGGGTGGGTGACATAAGTGATGTAGGATATGGTAAGAAAAATAAGTGTTTGGGTTGTGTAGAAGGTGGCTTTAACAAACATAATGGGTTTCGAGTTTAGCTATGGGAAAGTGTTAGTTGAGTAGATAGTAGGATGGGCTATAATAAGAAAAGAGAAGGTAAACAAAGTAATGGAGGTAATTTTTTAAAATGAGTAGCTAATGGACTGGTTTATACTAGCCTTTATAAGATGACTGAGGTGGGTAGGGTGTAGTAGGTGGGATGGGATATAAAAATTATAGTGGGTGGAGTGTGTTAACTTTAATTGGATAATGGGAGAGTGGGCATGGTTATTAGAGTATAAGTTTAGACGTAGTGGGGGTGGGTGAGATTTGGGGGTAGGGTAGGGTAGCAGAGTGAGCACACAAGCCACTTGCATGTCCTGTCCAACCTACTATGTAGGCAAAACCAACAGACCTTTTAAAGAACGGATTCTATGCCATCTATCTGATATTCGCAGTAGCGATGAGACTAATGCTTTATATGAGAATATTAAAAACAACAAAACATTGATTTCAATTTATGGCCATAAGCATGTTAAGAGAGAATTGGAGAAGAGGTCATGTACACAATAACACTGAACTACAAGAATCTAAATGGATTATGGAATTCAGAGCCAATCACCCACCTGGTCTTAATGGCATTATTCCTCTCAAGCCCATTTTAAAACCAAGATACCTTGCCATGAAATTCAATTGATCTGATGGAACATGCTAACTGTTTTCTGGACTTTAGTAAATGTGAGTCTTGCACTCTGTTGTTTTGCTTTCCCTTAGAGTGATGCTAACACTTATGAGTGCCTGTATCTTGGCTTCCCTTTGCTTCAATTGGGTGTCTGACTTCCAGCTTGTGCTTGTATTTGGCTGCCTTCCTCTTATGACTATACAGAGTCATGGTTTATTTTCCTTTGGCAGACTAGCTTGGTGAATAAGCTTTCTGATACAAGATGATTGTTTTTTTCTGTGTTCTGAAAATGCTACTATGAAGGGTTTTGAGACTTGCACATTTCTGATTGGAAGAAATAGTTTCAGGCAGTCTACTACTGTTTTTTTTTGATATGCTAAATAATTGATTGAGTATGATTAGTTCATTCGTCTAGCTTGTTTCTGGATTCCTGCCAACTGGTCCTTCTTTTTCTGTGACTAGAAACTACTATTATGAATGGCTTTGAGACTAGCATGCCTATGACTGGAAGAAATAACTTCTGGTAGCCTCTATTGGCCATTTTGTTATGCTAGATGGTTGTTTTATATGATAAACTCATTAGTTTAGCTTGTTCCTGGATTTTTGTTGATTGGTCCTTCTTTTTCTGTGACTAGAAACTCCTATTATAAATGGCTTTGAGACTGGCATACCTCTGATTGGAAGAAATTGTTTATAACTTGTTTATGATAGCCCCCTATTGGTTATTTTGATATGCTAAATGGTTGGTTTATATGATAAGCTCATTGGTTCAGCTTGTTCCTGTTTTTTGCTGATTGGCTATCTGTCTCATTTTAAGTAAACCACTGGTTAATGGGCGAGGATCTGTAGAAGGTGTTTTACCAAAAGTGCTTATCTACCCTGAACCTTGTTTTATGCTACTTGGATTTCTATCTGATTGTATTAAAAAATTGTTTTTTAATGTGACGTGTTTGTCTCATGACAGCCTTGGTGGTACGTATCATCTTTTTTCCTGCATAATGTGGAACAAATGGGCAAAATGTGGAACACGTATTAATGGCTTACTAACAAATTGAAATACTGTAGGAAACTCAGGATGGTTAAAATATGCTGGCTTTACTTATAAAAAAGATGGTTTAATCAATTAATATGATTCAATTCTATTTACCACGGATAACAGTTAAAAATATTCCCAAAACTGAATATGTGACAGACCCTTTCAATGTGGAATTGAAGAACATTAACTTTTTAAGGCCCTAAATGATCTACGTTCCTCATAATAAGGTACACTTGAGAGGTATGGGTATGAGATTCAAGCTGCTGCATCCAACTGTCTTCAAAATATTTTCTTCCTGGAGGATCAAAGTTATTTTTTGATGCAGATCAGGCTAATGGGAAAATACAAAGGTTTGTCCAACAAAAACTGATCCAGCAAGCAGGGACTCTGCTTCTCATTCTTCTGATAACAAAGTTAATAGAGAGAGTTTGCCAGTGAAACATTTTCCACTGTTTCAAAGGAAAATGCTTAAGCGACAGAGAAGAGCATAGGAGTTGACAACAAGAATCGGGAGTAGCTTGGAAATGAGCAGGAAACTAGAGATGGGAGATGGAGATGAACAGGAAAAAGACCAGCAATACAACAATTGGTGAATAAATGTGAGATTGCAAAGCATCAATCACATTTGTGAAATATGGCTGTATAAGAAAAAGTAGAAAGAGTGGACTTTTGTTGATTTTGCTAAACTTGTGGGGAACTGAAAAGAATTTGCCTCACTACATGCCATTAATGTTTAGAAGGGCACTGAGGCGAGAGGAAGAGAATTGAACAAGTAACTGTAAGTATAACAATTTCTGTTCTTAATAGTATTTCTATGAAACTTTTCACAATATAAATTTCATGTTTTCTAGTAAAGTATTTTAGTTATTCTTGTACGTGATAAACAGATGCATTTTTTTCTTTCTTCTTCTCTTTTTTTTCTTTTTTAGTTTTAAGAAATGTGGCAATTGCATTGCAAGAAGTGAAGAAAGGCTATACAAAAGCATGTTTAAGTTAATAGACTGTAATCTTGGGTTGTTGAGGTGGGGAAGGGGTACACAGATCATAATATATGTAGAGCTAATATGTTTTCTCTTACTTTTGCATAGGTAAATGTCTGAATTAAGACCCTTGGCTTAATCTAATAACAAGTTTTAAGTGGAAACAACTAAATATGAGAACATTCAATATAATGAAAAGTTTTCCTTTAGCATAAATGTTACAGCTTGTCGTTCAGGGTGAATCAGAAGACTACATTTTTTCTCATGTTTACATGGAGACAAGCTGATAATAGGGAAAGAAAAAGTCAGAACACTAGTTTCATCAAGGCTAAAAGTTAATGCCTTCTGAAAGCATGTGAGTTGTTTTCAAATCTGAGAGAGGAATGAAGATAAAAAAAGAACAGACACCAAATAGTGTAAGTAGAAGAATGGGAAATAACATGTGTCTTAGCATGGATAACCTTAATTTCATGGTAATTAAGGCCTATGTTAGCAGCTAAAAAATCAAACTAAAAACCACATAAAGATGCACTCCACACTTAGTTTTAATATCCTGGTACCTCAGCCTTTCACCTTCAAGGGATAACCAGTACAAAAACTTTCCACAATAAATAATTCCATCATTTACTTAATTAACCAATCAACATAAAACATCCCAACATTTAAACATTTAAAGTGACCAGTGTTCAACACTTTAGATTGAATTTAACATACTAATTACATCCCACTCATAAATTATATACATCCCCACTTAAAATTCAAAAACAGTGAGTTTACCCAAAAAGTTAATTAAGTCAATTATGTGATTATTTATTGTGGAAAGTTTTTGTACTGGTTATCCCTTGAAGCTGAAAGGTTGAGGTACCAAGATATTAAAACTACACGTGGAGTGCATCTTTATGTGGTCTTTATTTTGTTTTTTTTTGTTTTTTTTTTTTGATGTCTTTAGTTTTTAGTCTTCAGTTTTTGTATTAGCAGCTGTCTGTTTAAGACAAATGTTCCCATTAGGAGGGTCAACTTCATTATCTGGAGATGTACATAGTTATGTGTGTTTGTATTAAGTTTCTGTGGATCTGTTTTTTTTTTTTTTTGAGGTTTTTTAATTAAAACAAAAAGTCTTGAAAATGTAACATAGGCTCCAATGTTGATCGTAAGGGTAAAAATTAATATATATTAAAACATGTAGAGTGCAAATAAGTATGCTACAGGAGACATGTTTGGAAAGAACTGAACATGTGAATTTGATACAGAAAGGTTTTTCAGGATGGTTATTCAGCGAAATACATGTGACAAAGGAAAATAGGAGTACTTATATTAATTGCAAGAGGAGCTCCAATAGTGATAGAAGAGGATAAAAAAGATAATAATGGCAGATATGTAGTACTAAGGGGCTGCTGGCAAGGGAGGAGGATTGCACTGGCATGTATCTTCATTCCACCTAAAACTGCAATAATGGAGCTTAAGAAAATTCTGGGAGAGATAATAAGTTTTCAGCAGGGAATATTACTTATAGGTAGAGACTGGAATTTGATTTGCAATAGGAAAGATGTGTCGGGGGGGTATAAAAAAGGATGGTAGGTTTTTGAATAAATTTATGAAAACATTTGGCATGGAAAATGTGAATTTGTAGTAGGAGTTTGGAGTGAATTTACATATTATTACCCAAGATACAAAAACTGAGCTAGGCTAGACAGAACTTACATTTCACAGGAACATGTATATTTAATTGAAAGCTTTAACACACATTCAATAACTATTTCAGACATACCTCTCAACCTCTTATTGCAAGAAATCTGGACAAAGCCATAAATAATGGGGGGACAAAAGCCCAAAAATAGGGACACTTTTTAAATATTCCTCTTACAAACTTTGAAAGTTGATAGAATAACAGGTATTGTATTAGCATGACTTTTCTAAATGGTATGAAGTCTAAAAGTCAAATGCCTGTCTTTATTTTCCGACTTTAGCCCTTAATGATTTGCCAGTTATTTGTCAGAAAACCACAATTTTATGAGAAACTGACCAAAATGAGGCAAAAATCTGGATATTCTGCAAAAATCTGTACAGTTGAGACATATGATTTCAGATTATGTGCTAATAACAACTAAAGTAAAAATGCAGGTTAATTAAGCAAAAATGAGACACTGGCACTTCCCCATCTACTGTAAAAATGAAAGAAATTTAAGAAATGGGCAATGGAAATTATTTGAAAGTTGTTAGGAAAGACTGAAATTTCCTCAGACAGTATAGCTGCTGAGTGGGATAAAACGAAAATTGAGTTTAAGAATAGGGTAGAAATAAAAGAAAAAGAGATATGGTTAAGAAGTAACAAGAACTATATAGAGGGGTTGACAAAGGTTAAAGTATTGCAGAATAAGGGGAATGTCACATAACATGAAGAGGTGCAACTACAGAGTGCTAAAGAGAAAATAATGGTGTGTCTGGATAATATGCATGAGTTTAGAAATATTGCTGTTAAGCCCCTGTTTTTTTTAAAAAAAATTATTTATTTAATTTTGCACAAAAACGTTTAGTACAACGTCGACAACAGATGGTACAGAGGTTTTTTGCCAAACTTAGGGGCCCTATAACAAGAAAAATAATCATAGATCTTGTAGCGGTATTAATGATATTTCAAAATGTTAGGAATATTTATATAAAACATAGAAATGTTGAAATCAATAAAAAGTACACATGGAAATATTTTATGGAAGACTTAAGTAGGCCAAGGTTAGTGGTAGATTAGGCTCAACAATTGACAGTTAACATAGAAAGAGATGAGATAAAAATTATGAAGCATAAACAATTGCAGGAAAGTCTCCAGGAATAGATAGTATTCCTGTGGAAGTTTGAAAGCTAGTAGAGGAAGAAAGTGATAAAGATCTGGAAGTTTTTGTTTAACAGTATTTTAAAAGGAGAAGAAGCACCAACATTGAAGAAGAAAGCTATGGTGGCTGAAAGACCTAAAGAAGGCAAAGACCCATTACATCTACTTCATGTAGGCCCATTTCAATTTTAATCCCTGATTATAAAGTGTTTGTGTCTATAATGACTAAAAGAATGGCAAAGGTATTGCCAAATTTGATAGCTATGGATAACTATGGTTTTGTGGACAGGGTGCAAACATTTGACAACATTAATAGAACAATGATGAATCAGAGGGAAACAGAATGTAAGACAATACCACTGTTCTTGGTCAGTCTTAATGCAGAGAAAGCATTTGACAGAGTAAGCTGGGATTTTACAAGTGGGGCAGTGGAAGCATTTGCATTCCCTGATACAGTAATAAGACTAATTAGAGGATATATGAGGAATCAGAGAGATAAAAATTAAGGTGGGAGGATTCCTCTCTGGTATGTTGTGTTTGAACAGAGACACCATGAAAGGGTTCCCTCTTTTCCCATTTATTTGTATTACATTTAGAACCATTAGAAAGACAATAAGAGACTCATCAATTCAAGAATATAATTGGTATGGTAATCAAGAAAAGTTGGCTTTATTTGCAGGTGATATTATTTTGTTCCTGATACAACCAGAAAAGGACATCTCAGTGTTGTGGAATATTCTGAGATAGTTTCAAGCCTTTTAGGGATACACAGTTAATGATGATAAAACAAAGGCTGTAACTGTAAACTATTTACCCTTTCATGAATTAGTTCAGCAATACCCATGTTTATGGGGACACAATAAACTGAAGTATTTAGGATTGGGATTAAAAATATTTTCTTATGGCAGCTTAGAATATATGGAAATAGACTTAACAAATGATAATACAAAACTGAGAAACTGGAAGCTATTGTTTATGGATATGGATAACAAGATACAAGCAGTGAAAATGTTTTAGTCCATTTAGTTTTATATACAGTTCAGGCATATTTTTACCAACCAGAGAAGAACTTGCACATAGTAATTAATAAATAGTTGAATGATTTTATTTGGGAGGGGAAGAGAGCAAGGATCAAGTGGGATAACTTTATACTTCCGATAGAAAAAGTGCTTTAGGTTTTTCTGATTTGAATGGATAGTTTAGAGCTCATATATATATATATATATATAGCACAAGTAGAAAGCTGTAATTCAAAGTGGAAATGGATGATGAAGTGGGGGAAATTCGAGAAAAAGGATTAGAGTGAGCTTTTGGATACAGATCTTTATGGAGAACAACAATAGCCATATAGAATATTATATTCATAAAGCAGAAGAAAGTATTCTAAGAATTAAGCCAACATGAGAATGGAGAAAGGAAGTTCTGCCGATAGGGATGACTGCAATTACGAGTACAGAAAATAAACAAAAGGGGGCTGGAATTTACTGGAGAAAACTGGAAATAAACCAAGGTATTGGGAGCAATTAACTAAAGTGTGAGAGATAACAGAGTGGAAATAGGCCAAGAAGACATTTGGACTGCAGGCTAGAGACTGCCTTCTCTATCAGGGACTGAAATCAGAGCATAGACAGAGAAAGGAATAGGGGAATCCTAAGTGAAAGACATGCACTGGTTGAGCCTTTAGTTGAATCTAGAGCAGAAGCTGCTATGCTATTAAAAATGGGAGAATTAGAATGGTATATATATATATATATATATATATATATATATATATATATATATATATATATATATAAAATACTGCACAATAACTATGGGAATCAGTCAAACAAGGTTAGAAAAAATGGGGAGACAGAAATTAGGTAAGTAATTCACAAAACAATGGGACATATGTATGGCTCCCAAACATGCAAAAAAAAAATCCAGGAGATTTAGGATTTTTGTTTGGAAGTGTTTGCATAGGTATTTTTATACAGCAAGCAGACTCCAAAGATTTTTTCCTCAAGTAAATGGCAAATGTTGGAGGTGTGATGGGGAAGAAAGAGATAACTGGGGACATATGTTATGACAGTGTAATGAACTGACAGATTTAAAAAATTCCCTTCACAGTACTGTATTTGGAATATTGTGTGAACAAATGGATGTAGCAAAGGAAATATTTTTTGAGCTGGGATACATGATTAAAGAACTGGAAGTGGGAACTTTAGAAAAGGATGGGAGCAAGTTATATAGAAATTATTGGAACAATACATGCAGATTAATGTTTTGGAGGAGGAATGATATTTATGGGAAGGCAGGATCTCATGATCTGCACCTAAATAAATCTGCTGCAAAGAATCTTTGTGGCAGATTTATTTAGGTGCAGATCATGAGCCAGGTTTAAATGACACTATTAACATCAAATGTTTTTTGCAATCAGAATAGTTAGATTTTTTTTTTGTGTAAATATATTATGTTTTTACTTCGTGTAAAACTAGTATTCATTAACTGTGCATTTATTATTGTTTTAAGCATACTTTTTGAAATATAAGAATGATTAAAGAGACTTGTAGGCTGGAGAATAAAATAGTTGAAATTTATTCCAAAACACAAAGTTAGGTAAGCGCTTTCATTAAGATGTTCCATTACCCTTTTCTAATGATGTCAACAAGACATGTGACATCATTAAAAAGAAATGGCCCATTCTCCTTACTGGCCATGAAATCAATCATGTTGGTTCTATACCCAGTTTTTGTTTCAAAAATGGCAAGAATTTGAAAAGAAAACTTTGTTACAAACAGAAGAAAATATGTGACAGGTTTGTCTCTCAGCATAGAAGGACTTTTTCTTGCAGAAACAGCAGAATTTGTAATAGTATTTGGTCTACTTGCATGATTTTACACCCTGTGCATCAGAAACCTGTAGAGTTTTTATTTTATGCAGATTGCTCTACTAAAAACATTGTACATTTTGCTAAGTGTAATCTCTGTTGTGCATTCTACATTGGTAAAACCAATAGAACTTTAAAGTAAAGGGCAATGGAACATCTTAATGATATTAGGAACAGCAAGCTTATTAATACACTAGCCAAGCATGTTTTAGATTGTGGAGACCAGCACAATTTAAAATTGTTGGTTTTGCAGAAAATGAATGTGAGTTTTAGAGAAGGTGACATTAACAATGAAACTGAATATGCTGAATTAAGGTGGATAGTGGACTTTAAGGCATACTTATCACCTGGCCTTAACAGTGCTGTGTCCTTAAAACCTCTCTTGAAAAAAAGAGGGTTGCTTCACTGATTTTTAAAGAATTTTTATTGGTTGTTGGTTTTATTTAAACATTGTGTGCTAATTTATTTGTGTATTAAGGTCTGATGAAGAGGATTGCCTCAAAAGCGCTTACCTAACTTTGTGTTTTGGAATAAATTTCAAGTATTTTATTCTCCAGCCTACAAGTCTCTTTACTCATATTTATATTTATATTCTTGGGTTCTTGGTCCCACCATCTTTCTACTTCCTACATTTATACTTTTTGAAATGAAATGAGTTTTAATTAATGACATCATGAGACATGTGACAGGAATTTTATATTTAAGTGAAGTTTGGGGATGGGTCAAGGTTTTCTGAAGAAGTTCACAGGAATAAAGTGAATGAAAGTGCTAATATCAGTGTCCATGCTTTCTTTGTTTTGGTGTAGTCCTCTGTCAAGCATTTGCAATGATTATAAAGTGTTTATGTCTATACTAGCTAAAATAATGGCAAAGGTGTTGCCAAAATTAATAGATGTGGATCAGTGTGTTTTTTTGGGTAGGATGCAAACATTTGACATCATTAATAGAACAATGATGATCAAGAGGGAAGAAGCATGTAAGAAAATATCTCTGTTGTTGGTGGATTTTGTTGCAGAAAAAGCATTTGACAGAGAAAAGATGGGATTTTATTTGTAGGGCATTGGAAGCACTTGGATTACCTAATGCAATAATAAGGTTAATTAGAAGAAGATATGAAGAACTGGAGGCAAGAATTAGTGTGAGGGTTCCTCTCAGATATGCTGTGTTTAAACAGAGGAACCAGACAGGGGTGTCCTCTTTCCCCTTTGTTATGTACTTTATATTTAGAGCCATTGGCAAAGAAAATAAGGCACTTGGAAATACAAGGATATAATAACTACGGTAATGAAGGCTTTATTTGCAGATGATATTATTTTGTATCTGATAAACCTCGAAAAGGACATCTCAGTTTTGTAGAACATTTTGAGACAGTTTCAAGTCTTTGTAAAATTAATGAAGATAAAACAAAGGCTATATCCATAAATTATGTCCCACACACAAATTGGTTCAGCAATACCCATACTTATGGGACATGGTAAGATGACGTATTTGGGAGTATGGATTAAAAAGGCCTCTGTTATGCCAGATAAGGATATGTGGGAAGAGAATAAACAAAAGATAATATAAACACCGAGAAACTGGAAACTCTTATTTATGAATATGGATAGTAAGATACAAACAGTAAAATGTTTTTATTCCCTTTAGTCTTGTATACAGGTCAGACATACTCTTATCAACCTGAGGAGAAGTTGTGGGCAGTAATTAATAAGGAATTGGAGGAATTTATCTGGGAGGGAAAGAAGGCAAGAGTTAAGTAGGATAAGTTGATTCTTCCAGTAGAACAAAGTGGTTTAGGTTTGCCTAATTTGAAGGGATATTTTAGGGTTGTGCAATTAAGGCTCATATACAGAACACAAGCAGAACATTATAATTCAAAGCGGAAAGGGATGATGATGAAGAAGCAAGAGGGAAGGCCATGAAACAGAGAGAGAGTGACTGGGATTTTGGATGCAGATCTTTAAGGAGAATAATAACAACCCTTCAGAATAGTATATTTATAAAGTAGCAGAAAGTAATCTAAAAAGTAAGGCAATATGAAAATGGAGAAAGGGGATTTTGCCAATAGAGGTGACTGCAAGTAAGGGTACAGAAAATAGGCAAGAGAGGGCTGGTATTTACTGTGGAAACATAGCAAAGGAACCAAGATATCAGGAGTAAATAACTCAAGCAGGAAAGGTAATAGAATTGGATGGGGCCAAGAAAACATTTGGATTGCAGACTAGAGACTGCCTTCACTACCAGGGCTTGATTTCAGAGTGCAGGCAAAGAGAAAGAGATATGGGAATTTTAAGGGAAATACCTGCTCTGGTAGAGTTTTTAGTTTAATCTAGAGCAGAAGCAGCTGTTAAAAAAAGGTATAATAAGTAGGACATGTAAAATATTACATGTTAACTATAAAACTCAATCAGAACAACAAAGATATTCGAGCCACCATGCTGATAAAATACTCCAAGTTTATTAAAACAATGTGCAAGCATTTTCAGGTTAAAACCCTTCTTCAGACAACATACACAACACTGAAAAAATGTTTAAAATACACAACATCCAATCAGAATTCAATACTAGACCCTCCTCCTTTTGAGGGCAGGTTTAATAGGAATGACACCATTCATACCTGGGGCTCTATCAGCTCCCAACTCAATAATCCATTTTGTCTCATTATACTCAGTTAAGTTACATAGATCTCCCCATGTTAGACATTCTAATAATCTGTAACACCATAAAATTAAATGTATGTCCAGGATCTGTGCTGCCTATACATAGTAAGGCCTTAGTAAGTTTAATTCTGTTGACTGCCAAAAATGCAATTACTAGAAAATGGAATCAAAGTTTATACCAACTGTATTTGAGGTATTGAATATTATAAAAGAGATAAAAAGAACTGGAAGAGGGATCTTTAGAAAAGGAAAATAGCAAATTACACAGACGTAAATGGAAACTGTGGGAACAGTATCTTTATTTATTTATTTATTTATTTACATTTGCTTACTAGGATAGTCCATCTGGGTATAAGCTCATTTTCAGTAGAGTCCCGGGGAGAAAATCTCCACAAATACAATGAACATTAATATACAGAAAAAGATACATTAAAAAATAAGAGAAATACAACTATACATTGACAATGAAAATAAACATTAAGACAATAGAATAGTATCATAAGCATTGTTTACAGAGTATAGAAGTTTTTCTTTTTAAATAAACATGTATTAGTTAGTTTAGTATGGACAGAGAAAGAGGTAAATAGATGAGGATGAAAAAGAATTCTAATAAAGTTAGAAACAGGTAATTAAAAAGCTACTGATCGGGGGGGGGGTTAACCTGGATTGATACAGGAATAAATCCATCTACTGTATAGGTGGTCTTTTAATTATTTCAAGAATTGAATTGAGTTAGTAGTGTTTAAAATATATTGCTGAATTGCATTCCAGGTTTTGGAAATAGGATGAGAGTAAAGGGAATCTCCAGCCTTGTTATTACTTTTGGAGATTTGTAGAAGGGTTTTATATGTAGAACGAAGTTGTCAAGTATTAACATATGGGTAGAGTAATTATTGCAAGGCTGGGTTCTGTCAGGCTGATAAACTAAGTGGTGGGTGAGAATAAGTTGGGTATAGGTAAGATATTGTGGGAGTTCTAGCCATTTTAATTGATGTAGGGAGAAGCAATGATGTGACCTATGTGGGGAATTTGTAGCAAACTTGGCAATTTTATTATAGCCGGATTGAAGTTGGAAAGTTCACTTTTGCTAAATAAGGTAAATATGGGGGAGGCATAAAGTAGTGTGGATAGGAGGTAAGTTCTAGCTATGTCAAATCTGGCTTGATTTGTCAAAAATGGCTTAATGTGGTACAGAGGGCCAAGTTTGATGTGAGTTTTTTTAATGGAGTCAGATAGATGAATATCAAATTTTAGTTTGTTGTCAATAGTTACACCTAGTAGTTTGGTTTGGGAGATGGCAGTAATAATTGTGTTGTTTGAGGAATATATATGAAATGAGGTTGGGAGTATGGTAGATTTGGTTGGGAGAAATAGCATAAGCTTGGTTTTGTTTGGGTGTAGTATAAGGTTAGCTTTGTTTAGCCGATGTTCAACTTCCAAGAAAGATTGTTGTGTGGTGTCCTGTAGTTGTGTGAGAGAGGATGTATTACATAAGATGGTAGAGTCATTTGCATATTGGATAACTGAGGCAAGTGGAGTGGATTTATGCAATTGGTTAGTGAATATATTAAAAAGCAGGGGGCCTAGTATAGAACCTTGAGGGACTCCAATGTTAATAGAGAGTAAAGATAATAGCTCCTGATTCCACAGAACAGCTTGCTGTCTTCTGGTTAGATAGCTATGGAACCATGTTAGGTTGGAGTGATTAAGCTTTAGGGCAGCCAGTTCTGACAGTAGGTTTTGGTGTGAAACAGTATCAAAGCCCTTAGAAAGGTCTAGAAAGATGGCAGAGACAAGTCTGTTTTGATTTCTGTGATGGTTTACGATGTTGGTAAAGCTGAGGAGGGTGGTTGTGGTGCTATGATGGGGCAAAAAACATGTTGTGAATGAAAGAGGAGGTTGTTGGATAGTAGATGATTTAAACGTTGGGTATGGATACATTTTTCAAGTATTTTAGAGAGGGGAGAAAGGATGGCAATGGGTTTTAGTTTGTAAGTTCTGTGGATTTACCTCCTTTATGCAGAGGTGTGATATAAGAGATTTTACAGAGTAAAAGGACATAGCTTTCCGTGACAGAACAGTTGATGAGGATGGATATAGGGTGTGCAATGGCATCTGCAGCAATTTTTAGGAATTCTGAAGGGAGATTGTCTGCAGCTAGGCTAGTAGTTTTGAGTGTTTTAAGGAGTTTTTGTATAGTGTGAGTTGGTACAGTCGTAAAGGAGAAGGTATTTTCAGTATAAGTATTGATGGCTGGGATTTCGAGACAGGTATTATTATTATTATTATTATTATTACATTTGATGAGAGAATGTATTGAGTTTATAAATAAAGAATTAAACTGTGTTGCAATACTATGCTTTGAGGAAAATGTAGTTGGTGTAGGGTTAGTAGTGTTGCAAGGTTGCAGGAGTTTCTTAATAGAGGACCAGAATTTTTGGGAGTTGTTTTGGTGGTTTTGTTGTGCAGTAGTGTAATATATTTTTTATCATTTTTTTTATTTGAGATTTAGCTTTATTTCTAAGCTGTTTGTAGAGTTGTAGATTTATATGTTTTTTTGTTTTTTAGCCAGTGTACCCATGCCTTATCCCTTTCTTTTAAGAGATCTTTAGTGTTATTTGTTAGCCATGGTAAATGGTGCTTTTTTATCCTAGCAGATATGCAAGGGGCTAGGCTATTTAACATGTCCAGAAAGGTAGTGTTAAAGTATTGTACAGCAGAATCTAAAAGTAAGGTTATTAATGAAGACCAGTTTATTTGTTGGAGTAGGGAATGAAATGTTTGGGTATTAAATTTGTTTTTATTACGAGCTAGATGATAGATTGATTGTCTAGGTGGGCTAAGAGTATGTCTAAGCAAATAAGTGGGCATGTGGTCATTGATACTATCGGGTAGACATCCTGTTTGGAGAAATGTGGGAGATTTTTTTGAGAGAGTCCAGTCTAATATAGAGTGTCTGTTAGATGTTTTATCTTTTCTGGTAGGTTCTTGAATGAGCTGAAAGAAACTGTGTAGGTTTATAAAGTTAGAAGGGCTACTGGTGTCATTGGAGGTCCAATCTGTATTGAAATATCCCAAAATGATGGTTTCTTGTTGGTAGGCTGAGGATAGCCAAAAGAGAATGTCTTCAATAGTAGCTGAATTATCACCAAGGGGAATATATAGGGCTACTATGATCAAGGTTTTGTGTTTGTTAATGTTTAGCTTACTAAGAAGTATTTCAGTATTGTTAAATGAAGGAGAATTGATGCTTATGAGTTCTAGTGCAAGGTTTTGTTTGACCATTATAGCTACACCACCACCCTGTTTAACTTGACAGTCAAGTCAAAAGATGTTGAATCCAGGGGCTAGGATTTCATTGTTTTTGATATGTGGTTTGAGCCGGGTTTCAGTAAGAATGACAATGTCAAGAAAGTATAAATCTAGTAAAGCATGGAGGTCATTAACTTTGTTTAATATACTTCTTAGGTTTATGTTAAGGAAAAAGCAAGAGTGTTCTTTGTAGTGAGAGGGGATGATGGGGGGGGGGGGATATGTGAGGAATAGGTGGAGGTTATGCTTTGTTGGAAAAGGGGGCCAGGGTTGGTGAATGTCACCACTAAGTTGTAATTATGTTAATATACTCAGAACAGTTTTGATATAATTGTATAGAAATCTGTGATATGTGGGGACAGCATCAGTGTTAGAACTGGTTTTGTGGTATTTGAGTGGAAAGTAACATATGTGAGTAATGGAAGAAACTGTTGCAAAAGAGAGTAAAATCCCATGAGTGGAGGAGCTCCTCAGCCTCAGTAAGAAGCTGTGATCCCTGATAAAATCCTCCAAAGCTAGTTATGAAAACAAAATCGCCACTGATTCTAAAGACAACCACAAAGCATTCTATAGCTATGTCAAGAATCTCAATGGCAACACTCAGATCTGCTCTGAGTTACAGCACAATGGCACTAAATATACAGACCCAACTGATATTGCCAACATCCTGGCAGATAGGTTAATTGCTAACTTTACCCCCCTCTCACTTCCTAAAGAGCCCATCTCTATACCCAGAAGAATGCAAAGTTCCTGTAATCACGGCTGCACAGGTAAAAACCACACTCTCCAAAGCCAAGAACACAACATCCATGGGACCAGACAACATCCCAGGCTGCATTCTACATGAACTACAGAACGAACTGGCACACCACCTAAGTACCATGTTCAGTCATTGCCTCACCTCAGGCTTTGTGCCTGCTGAATGGCGCACAGCGATGGTTATCCCACTCCACAAGGGGGGAGACACCATGGACCCCGGGAACTACCAACCCATTAGCTTGATGAGCCTGGTCTGCAAGGCCATGGAATGTATCATCATGGAACTTATAAACAAAGACACTGGTAATCTCCAAACTCTGGACCCCACCCAGTTTGGGTTTGTAAAAGGCAGATCATGTTTCTAAACCTGATAAACTTCTTTGAAGCAGTCACCAAAGCCGTAGACAAGGGTAAGGTGGTTCACACAGCCTTTCTAGATCTTACCGAGGCTTTCAACACCATTCCCCCACTCTGGAATTATAGATAAACTCACTAAACTAGGTATAAATCCCTATGTCACAAGATGGGTTGCCAACTGGCTCACTGACAGAACCCACACTGTGAAAGTAGCCGACTGCATATCCGACTTCAGACCAGTGACAAGTGGAGTACCACAGGGTTCAGTCCTGGGTCCTCTCCTGTTTGGTATCTACTTCTCTGAAGTACAGGCTAACACAGAAGGTCTTTGGCTAACGAAGTTCGCAGATGACTGCAAACTAGGAGCCATAATCAAAACTCCTAATGATGTGGACATCCTACAAAAGGGCCTCACTGAGACAGATGCCTGGTGTCAAAGCCATGTTCTCAAGCTCAATGCCAAAAAGTGCATTGTCATCCCCTTTGGTAAAAACCCTGTACCCATGAACTACAACATAGGAGGTAGTATAATTAACACCAAAAGTGTGATAAGAGACCTTGGGATACACGTGGACAGTAGTCTCTCCTTTGATAATCACATCACCACAGTAGTCGGTAAATCCTTCTACATGGCACACCTCATCACAAAAGGTTTCTCATCCAGAAAAATGAGGTCATTGTTCCCCTCTACTCATTACTCATTAGACCCATTATAGAGTACAAAGCCCCTTTTGGTATGTACCTCACAAGACATCTACAACAACTGGAAAGGCCACAGAAATACCTCACAAAGAGGATTACTGGCCTCAAACAGATGCCCTACGCAGACCGTCTCAAAAAACTCCAGCTTTACTCTGTCGCATATCGCCTACTCAGAGGTGATCTCTGCGTAACATACAAAGCTATGTCAAACACAGAGCTGTTGGACATGCTCCACTTAAAGAAATCCCAATCCCTCCACGCTACATGCTCTAGGGACCTATACCTTGTCACCACAATAAACAGAACATGCTGGAGAGATAGATTCCTGTCCCAGAGACTTCCCATACTCTGGAATAAACTACCTATCTATATCAAACAAAGCTCCTCATTAGCACTCTTCAAGAAAAATCTTGATGATTGGATGGGAAATAGGAAATTCACCCCAGGGATCACCTCTGTGGCTCTGCTCAACAGTGACACAGGAAAATAATTTTCTTGGGTGGCAAAAGCCAGGGTACCTTTTTGGCTGGGCTTATATAGGCCCCAGGGCTGATAGCCTAGTACCTACCTATGAACCTATGAACCTATGAAAGGTGTGGTTTCAGATAGGGGTTGTAAAGGGGTATTTTGAAATATGGGGTAGTAGTTGTGGAATGGTAGGAGTGATGAGTAATGCTGGGTATATGAAAGTTTGTCAAAAGATAAAGGAAGGTTAAGATAAGAATTGAAATAAGGCTGATTGAAGAGAGAGGATTTTTTAGTGATGAATGTTGAAGTGACTGAGACATAGTGAGAAAACTGTCAGAAATATAATATGGTTTAAAAGGAGGGCAGAAAGGAAGAAAATAAGTTTCTATTTTAGTATTTGAAAGAATAGGTAACTAAACTGAGTATTGTAAAAGCAGGAAGTGAGTTGAAATAGAAAAAAAAATGTGTAAATAAAAAGAGAGGGGTGAGATTAGTTTAAGTATGTGTGGGATGGGTAGAGGGAAAGATGTGAGGTGATAATGGATATTGCCAGATTGGGTTGTGTGTAATAAGAGCTAATTGGGTGGGTGGTGAAGTAGGGGAGTGGCTAGTTAGATATAAATCTAGATGTAGTATACTACATGCATTATAATATTCAGGGGGAGGAGGAGGGGCAAGGTTTAAGGGAAGGCAGGAATCCAACAGTTTTTGTAATATAAGACTGAAGATATTAGCAAAGAAAATAAATGAGACATATATCATATTTAAATGGAAAAATGTTAAAATATTTTTGTATGTTTGCCTATGTCTTAAGTGATAATTTAATAAAGGTGTTTTTTTAAAAAAAAACACAAGGCAGGAATTCAGCAATTTTTTTGTAAAGATGGACTAATGATAGTAGCAAATAAAATATATGTGATGTGGGTCTATGTTTAGCCATCGAATGGAAAAATTGCCAAATGGCATTACATCATAAATGCCATTTACTGAAACCTCTTCATGAGGGGGGCTGCTCCCACCACACCCTCCACTAATTATATATACCAACTCCGAGATCGCACTACAGTGGGGAAAGGGCAAATTTCCTTATCCCTACCATAATACGTTCTTACTCAAACAGCTTGATGAACAGCATGTTCGACAACATATGCTGTTTGACGGGCAGTCATAGACCCATATGATGTATATTGTATTTAAATGGAAAATATTAAAATGGTTTGTTTTCTTTTATGTTATTGTATGTTTGCCCATGTCTTCAGTGATAATTTAATAAAGGTGTTTAAAAAACTAATTTACTTTTGAAAACAGGAAAGGACCTCATATGACATCTCTCACTTGAATTGTCCATAGTTTGCGTTTCTTCACTTATTGACTGGTTGATTGCTCCTTTACCTTCTTCTTCTTCTGCTTCCAATTCTTATTTTCACTTTGTCACCTCACCTTGTGCCTGTTGAGGGTCTGAGTAAGTTTTTAATCCAATGGGAAAGAAGATACAAAATAATGCAGAATACATAACTTGAAATGTAGTTTAATTTATCTCAGAATCTTATGGAAGGGAGAAAAGCAGTTCTGTTAGTTTATGTTTGTAATAAAAGTCACTGTCCACATAAACCCTTGTTTCCCCAACATGCAAGAGTGTTCTCTACCTACACAAAATACAAAGAGCTTCCTCCTTTAGCTGATATGTCTGAAGTTTTAATCAATATAAGTCTTGGCTGTCTTCTGAGTCTCGGATTAGGTATAGTTACTCTATACACTCTTTCTATTTTAATATTAGCAACAGAAAGTCCAGTCCATGTGCTGAAGCAGTTTCTCATAAATTCTTTAAAACCCTTCCCTCCAGCTTGTTCTGGTACTGCTGTAAACCTCAGACCTATCCTCAAGTTCAACCATTTCCATGCCATTTGTTGGTATTTTAAATCCCGATTCCCCCATTTTCTTTTGTCTTTTTCTTGGCAGTTTGCTTACCATTTATTTCATTTGAATGCTTAGTTAAAATATCTTCTACTTTTACAGCCTTCTATAATTTGTCTCACTGTATATTCCAACATGAAATCACTTACCTTGAAACTCTCAATGTAAATATATATATATATTTTGCAATATTTTTAGTATAACATACTGTGCAGCTGCAATCCACATGCATAGTGCATTGAGTATTTTGGCACTAACTGCTGGCATAGTCTTTTTATAATTATATATTTATATAATACTAATAAAGCAGCATCATGTCAGAATGCCATTATTTATATTCAATCAATAATTTGACATTAAACATGCAAAGTCAAACACTGTCATCAGATTTTCCTTAAAATCTTAATTCCATGTTTGATTTAATATTGTAATTGACCAAAAACATTTAAACATAGAAATTAATTATGCAAAACTTTATTTAAGATCAGCAATTAATTAGTAACTGTGTTGTTTTATTTTCACTGTTTTACAAGTATAAATAAGTAATGATTTCTCACCTGCATAGTTCATTGGATATTTTAGCACTAACTGCTAGTATAGCCTTTTTATAATTATATATTTATATAATACTAATAAAGCAGCATTATGTCAGAATGTCATTATTTACATTCAATCAATAATTTGCCATTACTCATGCAAATTCAAACACTATCATCAGCTATTCCTTTCAATATTAATTCCATGTTAGATTTAACATTTGTAATTGACGAAAAGCAATTAAACACACAAATTAATTATTGAAAACTTCATTTAAGATCAGCAATTAATTAGTAACCATGCTGTTTTATTCTCACTGTTTTACACATGTAAATTATAGTGACCTCACTTTGAATTGGAGTCTGCTTCATGAAATATATAGAGATCCTTAGTGCGTTGTTCTGTCCTCTTCAAAGTTTCCATTACAGCATTTCAAGCAGCCCATTTTTTTCTTTTTTTACTATGGAGTTCTGTTCCCGATCTCTAATAGTCCTCAGTCCCATGTTTTAATCTATGTAAACATCTTTTTCATATTTCTTTTTATTTGTTTTTGATTTTCCATTTTCTACTTACAGCTTTTTTAGTCAGTATCAGCACTAGCTATAGCAATGCTTTCACCTCTCTAGCACATTTTTTGCTATGATTTAATTAACTTCCCAGTATAAGACCTAGCACATTATTAAAATAATTTTTGTGCTGGAACCACTACATACACTCCCAAAATATATGCTGTCAAGAACCTGTTTCTGAACTTTCATATATGCCTCTTTTCTGTGGGGACATTTTTTTTTTAAATCTCAGTGAAGTATAGAAATATTTGAACAAACATTCCTATGCAAAAAAAATGTTTTTTCTCATTTTAGTTGCAGATCTAGGATTAAGACTTATTTTCCTCCATTGATCATCTGTAATATCTATTTATTTATACTTTAATTCAATGCTGTTTTTACCTTTATACTGTATTGTCTTTTCAGATCTAATATTACCTTACATGCTCCACTTATAACTGTTTTCTGGTTTGCCATTCCTATTTTGGCCTCAATTATAAAATCTATTTGTGGCTTAACAAAATGTATAGCCACCTTCTGCCTATCTGCCTTGAACTTTAATATTAGACCTCAATGTACAAACTAATCTGAGTTCAATAACTCAGAATTGTCTTTCTTCAATTTTATTGCATCATCTCCCTTTATCATTTGCTGCAAAAATCTAGGTTCCTTGTTCTTTCTTTTCCGAATGCATGTGACATTCTCTTCTGTGTCTTTCCTATTACCATATAGAGTATGACTCACTGGTATTATTCTATTTTTCCAAGATATAACTTCCTGTAACATAAAGATTTGCTTAATAATTTTAATTATATAAGGTTGCACATAACATTCCTTATATTATTTTCCAAGATCATCCCAAATGCCCAAATGTGATCAGTTTGTTACATCATTAGACGATATGTCTATCTGTGCTTTCATCTAACCATTTTCCTTATCCTGAATCAATACAGTAATCTAAGTCACATGGCCTTATAGGATACTTACAAATCTTGAAGTCTCAGACCAACCTGTCCCTTTGTCAGTATTATGTTTTCCCATTGCACTCTTTCCTTTTTTCTTGTCCCCAAAATTTTTAATTTCTTTTAAATGTTCTTCTATGTCTAATCTCTCAGTTGGTAAGTATAAGCCTGACTTATATGAAGAACCAATGGGACCAAAAACATCTAAATTTCTTGCATCTTATTATGTTTTTTATAGATTTATCTTGTTTATAATCTTTGGAATAAATAATAAAATTTTTAGCTGCATACTCCACTTTCCATTTCAACCAAATTCCCAAGTATTTCTTCATTTCATGACTCCACAAAAAGGGTAAGGTTTGTAGCAAGTCATGTATCAGGGCATAGTTCATTACTATAACCTTTGTTTTTACTTTATTCACTTTATATTTGCTATACTTTTAATATTCTTCAGTTTATCATATATCATTTTCATATCATGTTATGGATCGGTAACATATAGTATTATATTGTCTGCAAAAACTATTTTCTCATTAGCATTTCTCCATTTATCTCCAATTATGTTTAATAGTGTTATATCCCTGACTAATGCTACTAAATATAAACTAAAGACGAATGGTAAAAGTTGTCACCCCTTCCTAGTTCCATTTGTAAGGCTAAATGCTTTAGATAGTTTACCATCACATTTCACTTTATCTTGAGCTCCTCTGTAAATATTATTGTTAACAATGTTTGTGGAAACCCAAATGCCTGAAGGGATCTCTTCATAAAGTCCCAAAACACTCTGTCAAATGTTTTCTCAGTATCTAAACCTGTTAACATAAGTTTATTATTGTCCAATGTATCCTTCTGAATCATAAGGGTTCTGTTAATATTGTCAAATATTTGCCTACCTTCTATAATCCTACAATAATCCATGTCTATTATTTTCAGCAATATATTTGCAATTCTTTTTTGCCAAAATTTTAATCAAACACTTTGTAGAAATTATTCACAACTGAAATGGGTCTGTATATCCATGTGCTAAATGGAATTGTTCCCTTCCTTTAAGTGCCATTACTGTCTCTTTCTGAGTCAAAGATACATCTACACCCAGAATAATATTGTTAAAAAGTACTAGCCATACTTTTTTCTCCTGCTCCTTTATTTTCCACATTTCTATTAGAATTGCATCACTACCAGATATTTCATCTGCATTCTGGCTTCTCATTGCTTCTTTAATTTAAAATTTCTTTATTTTTTATATTAAAACCTTACCTTCTATTTCTATTTCTGTTAACCGAGCATGTTGTGATTGTCAAATATGTTACTATTTCCAGTGCACTCAATCTCTACATATTTTACTGTGTCCACTTCTACCCTACCATTCTTGCATTTCCTGATTTTGGTTATTATCCTTCTATTTGTTGCTTCAAACTGTGAGACAACAACTTGGTTGCTCTAGGATCATTGTCAAGAATAATTGATTTAAAATCATTGTTATATGTTCAGTCATGTTTTCTAAGTACTGCTACATAGACACTCTAGCTATTTTCAATTGTGCTACAACCTGTCTTCCACTGTTTCTGTCAATCCCTAACATTTAAGCCCTCTAAATACTAACTTTCACTGTTTAACATCTTATCTGCTTTCACTGTGACCACATTTCTAATCTTCCTAATTCTGTGCAAGAACTTTACTGCTTAGGTTCAGATCTAATAACATTTTAGTTAAGGTTTGCTCTACATAATCATTTGTCTTTAGTATTTCTCCATTTATCTCCAATTTCAGAAAGGATGCTGGAAAATGCCAGTGTATATCAGAATATATTTTTGCTTGATTACAAAATGTAATTTGTATAGACATGTTTTGTGGTTATTTGGATATTTAACATCTATCTACGCTTGTCCAGGAATTATATCTCACTGAAAATAGTGTATATTCAACTTCATTCAGTTTTATGCACCAATAAACCAAAAATACCTGCATATATTTCTGTAAGTACCTAACTTCAACTGGTATTCTATGAAATCATGTCCCTCCACTGACATCTTCCATATTTCCTACAGTGTTCCAGTCTTCTGACATTACCATACATCCTTGATGAAAGGCTATAATGTCTCCCATAATATTCTTTATATCGTTTCCCTACTTTTGGTGGGATATATATTGCAGGCAGTGTAATTCTTTTACCCAGCCAACAACCTCTCACAACTATAAATATTCTATGTCTGTCTGTCATTCGTTCCTGATGCTTTATTGCACTTTCCTTTTTAATTAATATCATCACCTCTTTCTTTCATTTCCTTCTATTTCAGAACAAAATAAAATGTCCTCACCTTTCTTTACAAAAGTTTTATGTTCTTTATGATCCAGGTGTGTTTCTTGTAACATTATTACTTGTTCATTACTATTATAAATATAGGTCAGTACCTTGTACTCATTTTTGTTATCAATAAGCTCATTTGTATTCCAAAGCAATAATCAAATTATATAAGAATAAAGAATATATTTTATTCTATTTGACTTATGCTTGTCTTTCTGTTATAAATTGGTCCTTCAGTTTGTTTTTATCAGTGTCACTTTATATATTTTCTATAATATTGCCTCCACTTAATTATGTCTTATAACAACATCAGTTCCTTCCCTAACCAACAAATAAACATTGCTCCCTTAACCAACAAATAAAGAGCATATTTACCTTATATATATATATATATATATATATATATATATATATATATATATATATATATATATTAGCTAATGCTCCATAAAAATAGCATTGTAAGGCTTCTCTGAATGTTGTCATTTAATTTATTTTGGAAAGGAGAAACAGAACAGCTATTATAAATTAATGATCTATTTTCCCCTTTGCCTGCTGTATTCTATTTCTGAAACTGTATGTTCTATCCTTATTCTACTAATTAGCCAGTAAGTGTTTTAGATACTGGTCCTATTTTTAAAAGATCATGCTTTGCTACCCAGACACAGCAACTCCACCCTTTTGCAATCTAGCAGAATTTATCAAAGGATAGAGACTACATTCCAAAACAATGGTGACATGCCAGTCTGTACAGACTGAGAACTCTTGACCCTGAATCCAAATAACAAGTGTGCACTTATTTTATCACTTGTAGTAACATACCTCAGTGAATTAAAAGCATTTTCCAGTCTACATGTTTTACATTTATCTATATCCAACAACTTCTTGCATTTAATCAGTTTCTCTCAGTCCATGGTTCCAGTGCATTATATTTAAAAATATTGCTATCTAGCCAACTTTCAGTCAACAAACTTGTTTCATTGTTTTTGCATGCATTTCTGGACCTAGTGCTGCTTTCCCTCCCATAATATACTAGTTTCTTTTCCATTTTAACAAAAATGTTTATCAGACAACATGTTGTGACAACAAGATAAAATTAAGAAGTTATCTTGACACTGATAGTTACTGATCTCAATGATTTTACATCACATAGAGCTACACAGTTAAGGCTCATATATATATATATATATATATATATATATATATATATATATATATTACAAGTTCGAGTGGAGCTTGAATTGCCGACATGCAACAGTCCCATCAAGGTGGAGTCTGAGATTGCTTTGTATGCTAGACAGAGGTCATCTCTGGGGAGTCTATATGAAACTGAGTAGAAAGGCAGGGCTTTTAACCTATCTGTCTAGGGTAAATGTTAGAGACCCTGGATTATCCTGGTGAGGAACCTCCATGGTCTCTCCAGCTGCTGCATGTGCTTTGCGAGGTACATGCCAAAGGGGGGACTGTACTCAATAATTGGCTTTATAAGGGAAGAATACAAGCATGTTATGACCTCCTTGTCTCTGGATGAGATACCCTTACTTATGAGGTGGGCCATGTTGAAAGCTTTCTGTACAATAGTAGCAACATGGTGGCCAAAAGTTAGGTTGCTATCAACCTAGGTGCCCAAATCCCTCATGACTGCATGCTTAGGACATTGTTATTAATGTGATAATATGTGGGGATGTCACTCTCCCCAAAGGGGATGATGATGCATTTTTAGGCATTCAACTTGAGGCCATGTTTCTGGCACCAGTCATTTGTTTGGGTGAAACCCTCTTGGAGGATGTCCAAATCACTTGGGGAATTGATGACTGTGCCCAGCTTGCAGTCATCTGCAAAATTGATCAGCCATAGCCCACTGGTTTTGGCCTGCACCTCAGAGAAATATATCCCGAATAACAGATGTCCCAAGACTGATCCATAAACAACAGATTCCAGTTTCTCAGTGTTTGTATTATCTTATGTTTAGCCTCTTCCTATATATCCTTAGCTGCTATAACAGAAGTATTTTAACCCATACTCTTAAATACTTCATCGTATTATGTCCCCATAAATATGGGTATTGCTGAACCAATTTTTTTGCTGGTACATAATTTATGGCTTTAGCCTTTGTTTTATCTTCCTTAATTTTATATCCTGAAAAGATGTGAAACTGTCTCAGAATGTTCCACGGCACTAATATGTTCTTTTTTGGACTTGGTATAAAATAATATCATCTGCACATAAAGCCATTTTTTCCTGATTACCATACCAATTATATCCTTGATTTTCTGAATCCCTTGTTTTCTTTGCTAATGGCTCTAAATATAAAGGAAATAATGAAGGGAAAAGTGGACACCCCAACTTTATTATTATATCAGGGAATGCAAATGTTTGCATTGCCCTACTCAAAAAATCCCAGTTTATTCTACTGAATCATTTCTCTGCATCAAGACCCACTAACAGCAATGGTATTTTCTTACATTCTGCTTCCCTCTGAATCATCGTTATTCTGTTAATGTTGTCAAATGTTGGCCTCCCATACAGAAAACTACATTGATCCATACTGGTCCAAATGGAGAGATGATGAAATCATCAGGAAAAGGAGAATAGTATTGCTGGGACTGAAGTCATCCTCAAATCTTGGTGATTACCTTCACATGGTAGACCCTATTTTCACAAAATTTCATCAAGGTGACACTGATATGTAGACTGTATTTTATATAGCATGTA
>NC_056734.1:140934308-140976808 GCF_019279795.1 Protopterus annectens | reverse complement strand
ATATAAAAATCACTGTATACCAAGACTATATATATTCCATGCTCTAAAGAAGGTATGGGCCTCCTCGAAACTGGTTACATGTATAGTGGGACTGCAAACACATATACTACCCTTAGTAGATCCAAACATAGTGAAAGTTTTACAACATGAGAAGAAGAAGTCTAAATTACCTCTCTGCTTAGTTTAGCAGAAGCATTCTTGTGTCAAGTGGGAATGGAAATCAAACCAAAAGTAAACAAAAAATAGACAGCAACTGAATGTGCCAAAACGCCAAAAGAAAAACTATAAGGAGAACAATCTGATGAGTAGAAAATAAATGTAGAAAAGCCATAAATATAGTGGCAAGACTAGAGATCTCCTTGAATAAACCCACGTTGATCAGGATTTGACACAGAAATGGTTACGGAGAGGTGAGTTCAAGCCAAGGGTGAAAGGTTAATAATGGCACCCCAAGATAGTGGAAAATGTACACATTGGTTTATAATGTCCATTGAACATGTGGGAGAATCAGACAAATGTACATTTTGTAAAAAAAGGAATTGGAAACAGTTGCATACCTTATTGCTGTCTGAGGTATATTCGTGGTAGAGGGTCTGTACACTGAAAGGCACAATAATGTGGCAAGATTGCTGCAATGGGGAATGTGAAAACACTATAATATAGAAGTAGCTGATGAGCATTAGAAACATGAACCACAAAGTATTATATAGAATGATGATGTGTATGTACATTACACGGGCTCACACATTACCAAATTATAAAATAAACAGACACAAGAAAATGAGATACAGTAGTCCATAAAAAAGACAAAAGAAGCACTGATCATTGAAATCTCTATAGACAGTGGCTACAGTGTCTTATGTACAGAGAGACACAAAGTCTTAAAATATTAAGATTTGCAAGCAGAAGCAAGAGCAATGTGGAAGAATGATAGCCAGACAGTTCCAATAGTAGTAGGAGCAATGGGTCTAATAAAATTAATTTACAGTTGTATTTAGATATACTACCAATACATGTAACTCCATACAAATTACAGAAGGAATACATTTGGGCACATTGCATGTGTTGCAAATAGCACTGTTGGATGACATTAGAGTTAAGAAACAATACTAATTTCATGAACTTAAATTATACCCTGACTTAGGAATGGGGACATTCCTGTCATGGCTTTAGAAACTCCATATCTATTAATTTTGGCAGTAGTGTTGCCATTCTTTTAGCAAATATAGACACATACACTTTAAAATCTATAATCATAGTTTAAAATTGAAATGGATCTGTATGAAGCTGGGTCTGATGGGTCTTTACTGTCCTCAGGTAATGCAGCCACCTCAGCTTTCTTTCAACATAGTGCTGATTCCCCTCCTTTTAAAATACTGTTAAATAAAATCTTCAAGATCTTTATCACTTTCTTCTCTCCTAACTTCCAAATTTCCACAGAAATATCATCAGCTGCTAGAGACTTTGAGTAGATAGTTTATACATCACTGTTTTTTTATCTCATCCCCTCCAATCTCACCTGTTACTTATTGAGCCTCATCTACCATAACCATGGCATCATTAAGTCTTCCATAAATATCTCCATATGTGCTCTTTCTTGATTCCCACATTTTCTGTTTTATACAACTTTTCATAAAATTTCTGAAATATATCTAAAACCTCTACAAGATCTCTGATTATTTTTCTTGTTATAGGCTCCCTAGGTTTGGCAACAACCTTTTCTAATTCCTACTGCCTAAGTTATTGTACTAAAAGCTTTTGTGCTTTGGTTTAATTACCAAAAATGTGTTGCCTAACAGCAATCCTTATAAACTCATGCAGATTATACAGATAATCCTTTATTTTCACTTCAGCACTCTGTATTTCCAAATCTTATTGTTCTGTGTGTCCCCTTATTCTGCAATACATTAACCTTTGTCAGCCCCTCTAAGTAATGTCCAGTACTCTTTTAATAATATCTATTCCGCTTTGATTTCAATTTTGTTTTTAAACTCCATCTTCATTTTATCCCACTCACTAGCTATAACTTGGGAAGATATTTTTATATTCCCTAATAACTCTTAAATAATTCCACTACTCATTCCTTATATTCCTCTCCTTATAACAGGTGTGTGGGAAGGCACCAGTGGCCAATATTTGCTTTAATATCCTGTATTTTTATCTTAGGTTGTATTGGTGAATGATCTGAAATTGTTATTGGATAACATTGTGTCAAGTGTTCAACTAAATGCAAATGTTCCTGTGAAATATAATTTCTAGTGTAGCCCAGTTATTGTATCTTATGTGTATAATATGTTAAATTCTGAGTTCCTACTACTGAATTTATATATTCCATTCCAAATATGTTCATAAATTCTTCAGAAATCTGCCATGTTTTGTTATATTTTGCCTTCTAGAGCTTTACATCCTCACTATTGTAAATCAAATTCCAGTCCCCACCTATAAGTAATATTACTTGCTAAAAGCTGATTATTTCTCAAAAAAAATCTTAAGCTCCATAATAGCAGTTTTTGTGTATTATAAATGCATGTCAGCATAACCCTTCTCCCTGCCAATAGCCCCTTACTACCATAAAGCTACCATTATTGTCTTTTTTCCTTTTTCTATCACTAATGAAGCCCCTCTAGTAATTAGTATAATTATTCACCATTTACTTTGTTCCCAATATTCTGCTGTATATTCACACAGAAATCCTTTATTTGTCAAATTAACATGCTCATTTCTTTCCAAATGTGTCTCCTGCAGCATTGCTACTTGCAGTTTGCATTTCTTAATCTTCTTCTTCTTCTCCTTTCAGCTTTTCCCGGTTAGGGGTCGCCACAGCGGATCATCTGTCCGCACACAGGATTGGCAGTGAAGTTTTACAGTGTCGAGTTGCCAGCCCGGCGCCCAACCTTCCATAGAAGGCACACACACACTCACACCTAGGGCCAATTTAGAGTGTCCAATCCACCTACTGCATGTCTTTGGGATGTGGGAGGAAACCGGAGCACCCGAAGAAAACCCACGCGACCACAGGGAGGACATGCAAACTCCGCACAGAAGGCACCCCAGCCGAGGATTGAACCGGAGAACCTCTTGCTGTGAGGCGACAACGCTAACCGCTGCACCACCGTGGCCGCCCATAGTTTGCATTTCTTAATATAATTCAATATTTCTTTCTTTTTGTCTATAACTGTAAGGCCATTTACATATCGAGATAATATAGATAGTGTAGCCATTTTGATAACACGTTATTGTTCTCACCTGTTATACATGTCACTTTTGAATGTGTATTTCCAAATTTCATGTTACATGCACACACCAATGTCTGGCAGGCTGATCATTTATACAGTTGCTTCTTCTCTTCTCCATTTAAAGCTATGTCACATTTTTTCAAAACATTTTTGTTTTAATGAAAACACTCAAAATACTAAACACATTTTCAAAGCTCCCCATCTCCTGTGAACACAGAACAAACACAAAAAACTATGTACATCTAAAAAAATTTAAGTTTAACCCACCATATAAGAACAATTGTCCCAAATCAATAGCTGCACCACAGGCATTGTCTAACCTAAAATTAAGGTTACCCCTGCTAAAGCCCATGCTGCAGCCTGTGTCCTCACTTACACTGGCTGCTGTCTGTTCTTTTCTTATTTCTATTCGCCTCCCAGATATGAAAAAAAAAGCTTGTATGCTTTCAAAAACATTAACTTTTAGCCCTAAGAAAAATGCACTGGATATCTTTAAATAAAACTAATTGTACACTGTTTTGTTAAATGAATTAAAGTATTAAGGCTACTAGAGAGGTTGCTATCTTTTATTTACTTCTCATATAATTTCAATCTTTATTTTTCACTGAATTACTTGCCATTGTACCTTTAATTTTTTTCTTTTCCCTCGGCAATACTGCTCAAAATGCAAAAGGGTGATTAAAATATTCTCTACTGAAAACATATGTTTTTTCTTTCTATTTCTCATTTCTTTTGAGTAGAGAATATTTTAATCACCCTTTTGCATTTTCAGTAGTGTTTTTATTTCAATTTCTTGAAAACTAGTGACGTAGACCTATTAAAGTAATAGGACCAATTTAAACATTTTTGATACTGTCCAATATTTTTAATTTTTATATAGCATCAACTTCTTATGGTAAGTTGTATATTCAATTGTATATTTGGTTTCATTATTTTTTTTAAATGTGGAATGTTTTAAGTGTTATTAAATATTCATGTTCTGAGGGGAGGGTAGTTGTCCAAGAACCAATCAGGATTTAATTGGATGATATATAAGTTTTGAAAGTAATTGTGAAGAATGTCTGATGATGTTATTATAAAGCTCATAATGTTTTTACAGTTTTATAATTTTGCAGTGATTAAAGTTTTTAATTTTTATTACTTGGAGTGAACTTTCCTTCCAACACTGCCAGTGTTTTGTATTACTTTGTTGTGTTTTCCATTTTTTTTAAGTTCTTGTTTACTTTAATCTTTAACACACACACAATAGTTTCTGAAGATTCTTGCTACATTTAAAGTATCCCTGACTACACATTACACAAAACTGCTTTACTATATAACATGCAGTTTATATAATGAAATGTTTTATACAAATACTAAAAAGAACAAAATTGTTTTACTTACAGTTACTTTTTCCTCTTTTAGTGTCCATCTAAACATTAAAAAAAATAAAGTGGAGTATATGCTTTATAGTCCATCCACAAGTTTAACAAAGTCAACAAATGTCCAGTCTTTTTCAGCCATTTTTCTCACAAAGCCATATTTCGCAAATGTGACTGATGCTTTATAGTCTCCCAGTTATTCACTAATTTCAGGTCTTCTGTTCATCTCCATCTCCCAACACCAAACTCTGGTTCAAGTCCAAGGAACTCCTGATTATTCCAGTCAACTCTTGTGTTTTTTTCTGTCTGTCAAGTATTTTCCTTTGGAACACTGGAAAAGGTTTCACTGGCAAAGTCTCTCTATGAACTTTACTATCAGACAAATGAAATGCAGAGTCCACTTCTGCTTGCTGACTCGCTCTTAGTTGGATAAACTTTTTTTATTTCTTCCTCAGCCTATTCTGCATCAAAAATGTTGTTGGTCCTCTAGGAAAAGTACTCTGAAGATAGCTAGATACAGCAACATAAATCTCACACCTGCCTCCTGACATTCCCTGATTACTGGGATAAATTTGCTTCTATTCTCTCTGGTATATAGTGAATAATCATTTTCTACAAAAAATCTGATATTTCTGTTTTTAATACTTTGCTGTTCTACCACAGTTTTGTTTGGATCGACTTGTTCTGCTGATATGATTGCATATTTAGCAATATATGCCTTGGCTATAACTGAAGGTCAAGTTTGGAGCGTACACTCAATGTGCCCTTTCAATTAACAAATTCTGATGTAGAACACTAGTCCATTTGCTTATTTGTGCTTTCATAAAATTAATACAATCTGTTCCTTTCAGTTTCTAAGGTACAGCAGAAAATATCAAGTTTTCTCTACCTTCTAACTCTATTATTTTTGAAACAGCTCTTCTTGGGAAGCTTCCTACTCAGCCAGCTTTTTCATTTCAACCTCTGATTTTTTAAGTTTTATCCATTCATCTGAACAGCTAGTTAAAGTTTCTATTTTTCCAGCTGCTTGTTATTTGCGTTGTTTCATTCATTTTAATTATCTCTGAATATATTTGATTAGTTTTTCCTCTAAATTACTGGAAGTCATCTCTTAAATCAAAGCTGAAGCTTGGACTGCTTTTTTCGGAACATCTGCAGAATCCTTCACAGGCAGTGTTTTCTCTTCATTTTTTCTGGTTGATTTACTTTCAAGATTTCCAATTTTTTTTCTTTGCTAGCATCCAGGCAGTGCACATACTAGCCAGTAACCAAATTTACCCCCAAATACAATTTCAATGACACTCCTTTTATTCAGTTTTTATTTTCACAATGAAAAAAAATTGAAATTAATATCTTGATCAGTGTGCAGCCATCTTGGAAGTCCACAGAATCCCTTCTTAATATTTTAGAATTCCCCAGTTAGACGTGCTCATTTCATCTGTGCTTATGCCATAATATATATATAATAACTACTACTATAATATCCACTCTAGATCACTGATACTACCTGACTCTTTTATCTGTCATGTTTCACACTGAACAACAGGCATCTTAGTGAAGTAACTTTTGTAATGCCTCTAAAATTTGTTGTCTATTTGCTTAATTCATGTATATTAAACCTTGAAATGCTCCTTTTTGGCATTTACTTCTCTGAAGTCAAGGCCAATGTCAGTGGTCTCTGGCTGACTAAATTTGCAGACAATTGCAAATTATGAGCTGTCATTGAATCCCACACTGACACAAATGTTCTCCAGGAAGGGTTGACACAGAAAAACAACTGGTGTCGGAGCCATGGACTAAAACTAAATGCCAAGAAATGCATAATGGTATCCTTCAGGAAGTCATCCACTCCTAGTACCTATCATATTGACAACACACCCCTTAGAGTTGACCCAGTAGTGAGGGACTTAGGGACACACATAGTAATCTAGCCTTTGATCATCATGTGTCTACAGTAGTGAGGAAATCATTCTATGTTGCACAACTTATAAACATAGGTATGGCATCTAAGTCCAAGGAAGCCATTGTTCCATTGTATTTGGCATTCATCAGACCTATCATTAAGTAAAATTCTCCCTTTGGTATGTACCTAACCAGGCATATCCAACAACTGGAATGTCCACAGAGGTTTCTTACTAAAAGAATACAGGGCATAACTAAAATGTTGTATGCAGACTGCCTCAAGGCTCTATCCCTGCATTCTGTCTCCTACAGGTTTTTGAGAGGAGATCTATGCCTGGCATACAGGGCATTGTCAGACCCCACTCTAATGGACCTTCTGCATATCCACAAAACAAACATCACCAGAATTACCCATTCTAAAGACTTAAACTTTGCCTGTGATATCAATAGGACCTGCTGGAGAGACAGGTATGTACCCCAGAGTCTATCCCAGAGTCCATCTCTGGAACAGACTCCCCATCCATGTGAAACAGAGTTCTTCCTTAACTCAATTCAAGTGTAATTTGGGCAGTTGGATGGGGAACAGGAAATTCATTCCTGGTTTGGCACCTATATCTCTAATGGACACAGGCAACCTGTGACTGGTTCATCTCCCAGGTCCCTGCTTGTAAATAACACCAAAATGCAGGAGAAGACCAAATATCAAACATTGCCCTTCTCCTTTAATTTTCCTTTTTGCAGGGGCACACCCTCCTAACTTTCCAATATGGAGCCAACCCCCCCACCCATGAACTTCTATATATTAACATAGAGATCACCATGCTCACAGAAAAGGGAATACTCTTAGAAATGGGCATCTCGGACTTGTACATGCAAGTCCATTTTTTTGGCTATTCAGTCTCAGTATTTAGGAGGTCCCAACTATTCAAGTGGTTATTGTAGTTACACCACATCACCTTCTGTTCTGTTTTTTTTTTTTTTTGCAAAGGAGGAAGAAGGATATGTTCAGTGAAGGGAAAACCTCAATTTTTTATACAGCCACAATGCTGGCATGTATCTCTACCTACCTTTGAATGTAGACATAAATGCTTGATAAAAAATGGGAAGGGTCCCCGTCCTGTATACCATAGTCTCCAGATGACAGAAAAAAATAATTCTGTCATATTTGTCCTCCTAGAACAACAGAGTAAGAGATAAAGACTGCAAATGAGAAGCTGGGTGGCAGCTTGTACCCAGCAGTGATCCTACTTTAATATAGCGCAACTGTGTATGAAACATACAATAACAGTAGCTTGTCTACTACAGCACTGCTGTAGTAGTACTGGGGCTTCTTGCCATAAATGGCCCAATAGAAAGCATAAATTCTACAGTGTAGTAGCCTTCCTCCTTCCAGGTGAACACATGCATCCCTCTGATACCAAAGCATACTCAGTATAAAGTGGTCATCTGCCAATGCCATCTTCAGAACTTTTTGCACAAGGCTTAACCCAAGTAGTAGGAGTCTTGGGCTGATTCCTAACCCAAGGGCAGACTAAGGCCAGATTCTTCTCACTATTCTAAGAGAGAACCTAAGAAGGTTGAAAGAACTGGGGTACCTGGGACTCACCCCAGACTATTCAGAGGTGTGTAAGGCTGAAGTCCTGTAAGAGAGAAGCACGTAGAACCTTTGAAGGGGAAAGTGAAAATGAATATATGGGTGCCACACCTTAGCCCACCAGTAGACTTTGAGAGGAAGTAGGGAAAGATGCTGAGAGATTTGCTCTGTAACAGTGAAGCCCCCGGAACACCTACTGTTATGGCAAGTTTCTTGAAAACTGTACTATGTTCACTGTATGGATCAATGCTGCAGCAGTACTTTTGACTGGGAAAATTCCCAGACCTCACAAGAGTATGGCATGTGGCCAAGTTTGTTGCAAGTTGCCAGAACCCCTTCAAAAGCCCTAGCCCTAGAAAGAGTGTCCAGCCTGTAATGTTTGGAGAAGGTATGACTTGAGGACTAGGTATCATCTTCAAGAATGGACTGTGTACTCACTCCATAGGGTTATATTACACCTGACATGCCCTTCTGGCTTTTTCCCATGAACTGAGTACCAAAGAATAAAATAAGCCAGTCATTTGCAGATTGTTTTGAAAATGGCTTTACTTCTCTACAGTTGTAAAGGACATGAAAAGTTGGGTAGCAGTTCATATTTTTGTCCTGCCTGTCTGTGCATATCCAATATATACCACCCACCACATACTGCCTGGAATAAAGGAACAGTTGCAAATAAAAAACCAATATTAAAATAACACCACACTAATCACTGCCACATTGGAACTGTTCTTTATTAAACAATTAAGAACCTTGGTCTCACATTCACAAGATTTCATCAGAATATATCACAATAATCCACGGTTCTTTTTAAATACTCAGGCACCCATCAAATGGTATATACACACACACACACACACACACACAAAATTTTAGATATAAAAAAATTTTAATCCATATTTTATAATCAATGTTCATAACATGTAAAATACATCTTATAAAAAATAAATCTTAAGCACTAATACTACAAGTAAATATAACTGGCTAACTTACAAATTGTTTAAACTCAATATGTGCATGCCCGCCAGATTCATATTAGATGTTGTCCCAAAGTGAAGTTTTTTTGAAAATTATTCCAAAAAAAGCATCTTTAAATTTGTAGGAAAAAGTACCAACACTAGCAGAAGGTGGGTGGGTGTTGAGAAATAAGAATAGAATATATAGAACTAATTTATTTAATAAGAATAGAATATCGAGAACTAATTTATTTATTTATTGTATTTGCTTATCAAAGTAGTGCACTGATCAATACTGACCAATTTAAGGCGCAACTCCAGTGAAATACAAAGCATTTCACAAACAAAAAAGCAGATATGTAAGCAATAACAGTGTAGTTCAGACTAATTACATAGAAAAAAATGGATATCTACATTCTAGTCAACAAGCACAGTGTGATGTACAGTCAAGCAGAGTGTAATGTACCATATTTATATTAGTTTCTAAAGTGGGTCAATCTTCAGTAACTTTATTGGCAAACAACACAAATTAATCTGTTAAAGCTGGCTTAGATGATATGATTGGTATTAATAGTATCCTTAAAATGTGGACAACTAAGTTATGACAGCATGTTTTTATCACCTTAATTGTTTGTTTTTCTCCATCATGTACATATTTTATTTATAACATTACAGTTTAAGATTTATTTTAATAAGATATATTTTATATCTTATGAATATTGATTATAACATGTGGATTAATAGGTTTAAGTTTTTTTGTGTTTGTACCACGTGATGTATTATTTGATATTTGTCTGTGTGTTTAGAAGGAACTATGAATTATTGAGATATATTCTGATGAAGTCTTGTGAATGTGAGACAAACGTGCTTAATTGTTCAATAAAGAAGAATTCCAGAGTGACAGTGGTCATCATATTGTTATTTTAATATTGTTTCTTTGTTATGCCTCCTTCACTCCAGTCAGCAAGTGGTAACTGGTTGCTTTGTGGACTTATTCATGCAACGGCAGTGTCATCACAGGAACCTTCCGATAATGGTAACAATTATAGTAACAATGGTACACAAAGCATATCTACACTTTTAGTGGAATTTTCTCAGCATGTCACAGTGGAAGAAAATGTCTCACAAGACATCAACAGGCAGGGAAGCATTGAGGTCAAACATTTATCTCCCTCCTCTCAGGTGAATATTAATTTAAGGGATGAAGAAAAGAAGGATATTGCTATAATGTTTATATGATTTGGAAAGCATTTGCATTAAACACTTAGAAATGAAAACTTTAGTAAAACTGATACCTCTTTAAATAAACAGCTGTGATTATTTGAAAAAATATATAATTACAACTTGATAGTCTTTTTCTGTGAGAAAGCCGTAATAGCCAGAGGGTCTCCGAATCTGAAAATTCCCTAATGGGATAGAGGTTAATTCATGATGCACCATCAATGTCTTAAGTTGTTTGACAGAATGGGGTTTGAATTTATGGCCATTCTTATTAGGGACAGTAACCCGAAAATAGAAAAGTTAGCCACTACATCAAAACTACTGTATGAATAAGAGTATTGTGACTGATTTGTTATTTCCAACATACAAACTGGAATATGAAGCTATTTTTGATAGGGATGAAAAACATGCTAAATTGGAGTATAGCTGGAAGGAGAAGACGCTTAATAGAAATGGCATGCGTTATACTAATAACAGTGCGCATCCTTTGCTGGGAAATAAGTCAAAAGGTACGGATATCTATAACAACAATAATAATGGAATCAGTCCAGATAAACACAATTTCAACAGTATGTTTCAAATTGTTTTGAATTAAATGGAAGATTAACATGGTGATAGTTGGAGGAATGATTAATCTTCTAATAAATGTAATGCATAAGAGTTTTTTGAGTTTCCATCCCTACAAATGTCAGAGAGATTGTCAGCTCAATCGTTCAATTGGGAGGCATGTGTATCTGGTCCTCAGAGTTACCAGATGTCATGGATATACAGATTGAGGAGAGATGTCAACAATGAAGGGGGAAAGGAGGTGATCCACTCTATAACTTTTTGTGTAATAGTGGGGAAAAAGTATTTAATTACAAAGTATTTGAGATTATGAATGCCTTTCTGGATTTTTTTAAAAAAAGCTTAATTTTTGTGGCAGCATCTAAATGAATTGGTGGACACAGACATCAAATTTAAGCCACTGGTAAGGAAGTTAAATTTAGAACTTATATACAAGCAAACTAAACTTATAAATAACAATGTATGCTTGCAATGTAAAAGCACTTACAACTCTGCTTTGCGTCCCAGTCTAATTTTGTTTGATAGACTGCTTGAAATGAACTTAAGAAAGATCTATCTTGAAAAAAAAATAAAAACAGATTTTTATAATTTTTGTAAGGAAGAAAATAATATTATTTAAAACATTACAAATAACAGAAATATAAAAATAATGGAATACAATAAAGTTAGAGGGATGTTGGTGATAGATTTTGTGGCATATTTGAATGCAGTCTTATTGACACATGAATATCATGTTTTATGAAATACTGTTGTGGAATGCAATTAATGTAGCATATTTTAAGAGTCATATGTTAATAGATGCTTCTTTGTAGGGAGTGATTGACGTTATGTTTTGAAAGTTGAGCCATATGATTCTGTCAATTTTTGAAATCCCTAAAATTCACAAAGCTGTAGAAAATTAGCCATTAAGGGAAATTGTATCCTCCATTAGTTCAATTACTGAACCTCTTGCAGCATTTAGAGATAATAATTGTTTTGTTTGTTTGTTTGTTTTCAGGACATTCCATATGTGATGAGAGATTCAAGGCATTTTTAAGGATCTTGTGAGAATCAAGGACTTTGAGAATGATGCCTTCCTTGTCACAACTGGTATTACACATCCATACTGTATGATACATGTATGGATTATTTTCCAGAAATGCTATTATAGAATAAGTCCTTATCTAATTAGAATATTAATTTTATTTGTTTATGGAGACTATTCTTAAAAATAATTTTATACTTTCAAAGGTGAATATTTTAAACAAAAACATAGGATGACCATGGATGTTGTCTGGGATTACTGTTTTGTAGTAATGGAGCTCAAAAGTAGTGCTGTGGTTCTAGGTTAACACATGTTCTTAAATTATATGTACTGTTCTTATTTTATATATATATATATATATATATATATATATATATATATATATATATATATATATATATATATAGATAGATATACGCACCCTGGAGCTGAGGAAGGATTAAAGCAACCAGCAGTCTTATACAGAACTCAAACGACCACTCAAACGCCGAACGGAAAATTGCTTAGTTATTAAAAGCTTCAAAAACAAGCTAGTCAGCACCGACACCAACCTATCGGTTCAAGGCAACGAAAATAAAATACGAAGTTGCATACCAATCTTAATTTCAGTTCTGTCCTCCAAGGATAGCAGACCAAAGCAAATGAGCTCACAATGCTGATCCCAAGAATTTCACATCCGCTCATCAAACAGCCTCAGTGCTGTAACGCTGACTCCCTCGAGCTGGCTTACAGGTGAGTCAAAAGTTGTCTACCAAAAATAAACAGCGTGTCAGCCAAATACCGGTCCACAAGCCCACATGACTTCATCTTTCTTACATGCTATCGCTTTAATTTACATAGTAGCTTTGTTAAATAGCATGTAAGAAAGATGAAGTCATGTGGGCTTGCATTTGATTCAGGATTGGACCAATGTCAGTGATTTAATGTATTTAAACTGTTTTTAAAAATGGTATCTGTTTGTCTGAAGAAGCGGGTGGAGTGCCCGCGAAAGCGCTCACAAATAAAGTTAGTTTTTATTTATTTACGTCGTTATTTGGAATCTGTTTAGTACATAGGATTTACTGCTGTGTATTTTCCACTGAGATTGAACCGAAGGGTTGTGGTTTGGAATTAGCTGAAACCAGAAAGCCGCGGAGTGAACTATTACCTTCACAAGGTCTTTTGGACCGGTATTTGGCTGACACGCTGTTTATTTTTGGTAGACAACTTTTGACTCACCTGTAAGCCAGCTTGAGGGAGTCAGCGTTACAGCATTGAGGCTGTTTGATGAGCGGATGTAAAAAATCTTTGGGATCAGCATTGTGAGCTTGCCTGCTTTGGTCTGCTATCTTTTGAGGACTGAACTGAAATTAAGATTGGTATGCAACTTCGTATTTTATTTTCGTTGCCTTGAACCGATAGGTTGATGTCGGTGCTAACTAGCTTGTTTTTGAAGCTTTTAATAACTAAGCAATTGTCCGTTTGGCGCTTGAGTGGACATTTGAGTTTTGTATAAGACTGCTGGTTGCCATATTCCTTTCTCAGCTCCAGGGTGCGTATATCTACTTATTCTTTGGTTGACGCTAGGGTGGTTTTTACGATATATATATATATATATATATATATATATATATATATATATATATATATATATATATATATATATAGACATGCACACACACACACACACACACACACACACACACATATATATATATATATATATATATATATATATATATATATATATGCATACACATATATAAATAGATAGCTAGATAGATATAGCTATGGTATGAAATGAGACACAAGGGAATTGGAGGATTTTTTTAAGTTCTTGGAAGAATCATGTGCTTTTTTTACATATAGGGCTAACATTAATAACATTACATTTCCAGATGTGTCTTTTTATAAAGATTATGTTACTGAATGATTTGTCAACTATTTTCAGAAAGCTCACCTTTTGAATAGTTTTGCATTTTTCTAGTCAAAAACTCTTGTGGCAAAAGAAAAATTTAATAAATGGTCATATGATTAGAGGCTCTCAGTTAACCAATCTGGCAATGTTTTTAATAAAGAACTAGAATTAAAAATATTTAGTAGAAAGGGCATGCCTAAGTGGGCTTTTAAATACTATTGTGCAGGAAATTATGGTATGATGCATTAAGGACTCTCCCTGTTTTAAATAAAAAAATGATTAGAAAGGTAATTAAAAACAGAAAGAAAAAGATAAGCAAGGGGGATTTTTGTTAATGCTATTATTATTCCATTTTGTAATAAATTCAAAAATGTTAAGGATATAATAACAAGAAATTAGAATTTAACTATAGAAAGCAATGCCTTGAAAGCTGTCCCAGGAGAAGGCCCTAGCTATGTATATAAAAAGTGGTTAAACATGAAAGTGGCATTTGAAAGAGAGGGTAGTAAGGATTATATGACAGAGAAATCAGAGCAGATTTATAAATGGCAGTATTAATGTTACAATACTTATGTTTCCCAGGATATTGGCTTGCAAGAGTAATTGTAATTATAATTGTCATAAGGGGAGGTTGTTTCCCTGGCAAGCTGTTTGTCTTGTGAAAGTTATTATATATGCAAAACTGAAAAGCAACATAAGCATAATTAAGTAAACACACCATGGAATGGCATGTTTCTACAAAGTTTATATTTTTGTGTTGAAAAAAGTACCAGTGCCAGTTAGAGGTGGGTGCTGGGAAATAAGAACAGAATATAGAGAACTTTATTTGCAAATAATACTAAATTCATCTGTTAAATGATATGATTTATATTACTGGCATCCTTAAAATGTGGGCAGCTAAGTTATGAAAGCATGTTTTTATCATTACAATTGGTTGTTTTTATAATTGTATCCATATTTTATTTATAATATTATAGTCAAAGATTTATTTTAATAAGATGTTACATGTTATGGATATTGATTATAAAATATGAATTGACAGGATTTTCATGTTTAAAAAATTGTGATATTTGAGAGTTTAAAAGGAACTGTGGATTATTTGGATATATTCTGATTAAGTCTTATGCATGTGAGATGAAAGCACTTAATTGTTTTTCTGGTGTGGCAGTAATTGTCATGGTGTCATTTTAATATCACATCCAATGTATATAAAATGCCCTCTACCGTCTCTTGTGGGTCGGAGGAAGATGAGTAGCTGTGTGAACTGGGTTAAGGTAAATTCTGCTGCACCTTTAGCTATAAAGGGTTCATTGTAAGGCTGCCTATCTTTATGGAAAGACAAGGTGGCTCTTTGCAAATGAGCACCTGAAATTCCAAAATACTCCTGGATGATGTTATGACTAGCAAAAAAGCTGCTTTCCATCAAAGGAATTTAAATGGGATGCTGCTACTGGTTCAAAAAGAGGCTATATCAGCATTCAAGCACAAATGTCAGGATTTGCAAAGGAACAATTTCTTTCCTAGGTGATCTCTGGTAAGGACACTCTCTGACTAGTAACAAATATGCTAGTGGAGATTGTACAAAGATACAGGCTGATTGATGTACCTTTATCAAGCCATTCAAATGCCCTGCCCGAAAAAGCTTAGACACTGCAGATCATAAAATGTAACGATGAGAAAGTGTCTTGATTCCTTCCTTGGCACCAGAGGGAGAATCTTTTCCATCTGACTAAGTAAGATTTTCTTGTAGTAGACCTCCTAGCTACCTTCATGAGAACTGCTGGCTAAAGGGAAGTAACGTTAAATCATCCAAGCCAGTAGCTGTGGGTTCCTCAGGTTTATATGTATAAGGGCCCTTTTCTTCCAAGAAGGCCACTTGTAGAGACAGTATGAATGGTTTCTCTCTGTTCATTGCTAGGAGAACCAATCCTGCCTGGAACAAATGGCTGCTAGTAGCAATTTTTTGGCACCCTCATCCTTGGCCCTTTGGATCACCTTAGTGAGAATGTATGTCACCAGGAAGGTGTACAGGAGTTAACCTATACAAATGAAGACAAAAGTGTCCCTTGCCCATGTTTCTTTGTGTGGTATTCTGCAGCAGAATTTTGTCAGGTGTCTGTTGTTCAAAAAAGTAAAGATGCAGTGTTGAGCTGTCATATGCTTGGCCTGTTGGAGTTCTAATGCACTAAATGAATTTTGCCAGCAGCACTTATTTCACTTGCATTCGGAGACAGCAGGTAAGTGACTTGGGGTTCAATCTTGCTGTTTTTGGATCTGGTGGTTGTGGCTGCTGGTGATGGTGACAGAAGGGAAAACTCTACTTCTGCCTGAACCACTCCTATTTAACCCAAGTTTTTCTTACCAGCTGGCTGACTGTGGTTCTCATGCTGCTGATTGGTGGTTTCCCCATTTAGACAGGTGTTTACTTAGTACACAAGGAGCTTACCTACATGGGCCTGCACTTTATAATACTGAGATGTGAAGTAGTGAAGTTGTTGAAGTCCTGGTACTCTAAATTGATTTTGTTGCTTTACTTCCCTTTGTTTCACCTGGGTTTGGACTTGTTTTGTTAACTGGAGTATGTTGCTTTCCTTGGTTCATCTGGGTTAACCAGACAGCGGGTGAATGATTTGGAGTTGATTATTGCTAAATGTGTGCTTGGTGAGAAGAGGAATGGTTCCACCCCCTGCCTGCCTGAACTGGCTGCTGTTTTTCCTGAGTTTTTTTTTTATTTACAGGACACTGTTGCTTTGTTACTGATTGGTGCTTTTCTCCTTTAGGTGGGTGCTAGCCTAGTACAAAAAGGTACTTACCTACACAGGCTGGCACTTTATAGTTTACTGGAGCCCTGCCGAACTAATTGAATTTTAATTGTATACTACCCTTATTTTAGCTAGGTTTGGAACAGCTGCACTTACATACATAGTGCCATAATCTCGTAGCATGATAGCTAATGTCATACTCTTGGCTTGGAATTATCTGGTGTGACTGTGTTTTTCCTGTGTTTCTTGCTGTTTCTCTGAGGTTCTTCAAGATTAAATTTAATGTCAATATGGTTTATTTTCTTAATTGAAGGCCAACTGAGGATGGTTTCTACTTCATCTTTGTAGCAGTTCACTAGTTAGGTAGGCAGTAATACAAGGTGACTATTGGTCTCTCATTGAGATGGGTTTGCAGTTTGCTCCCCCCCCCCACACACACACACCTTCTGCTGCCAGCCTGCTCACATTAGAAAATCTGAGGCAGGTGGACCAACTGCTTCATGCTTACTGATAATTATTTATTTTTACTATTTACAGATATTACATGTGAGAGGTGTAAGCCTTTGTTAAATTTGGAGTCTAACTTTTCACACACTAAATTTTTCTAAGTAGCTTATAACACTACATCACAACCAAACACAACAGACACACTTTTACAAGGGCTAACAAATCATTGCCCAAGTTTCCATGTACAAACTTTGAGAGAGGAAGAAGAGGTAGACTCAAAATGAGTGAGAGTCATGTTTTTCCAAAACATAATTGAAGTCCCAAGGAAGAGGAATATAATTTTTGGTAGCCAGATGAGAATGACACTTTTTAAAAACTGTTTCACCTCAAAACATGCAGAAAGAGGTGGATCCAAAGGCAGGTATGTGAAGATAGCTGACAAATGAGCTTTAATGAAAGAATACACCAGTCCTGAACTAAGCAACTCAAAAATATAGTAGAGAATAGTAAAAATACTCACATGGTAAGAATCCTTTGTTTTTTTTTTTTGTTTTTTTCTTTTGGAACATAAGATTTTCTTGTAGCAGGTTGGCTAGCCTCTTGTAATACCTGCAAAGCATGTCATCAGTGCATAGGTGCCAGAATGGAATTAAAATCCTATCATTCAAACTGTCAGGTTTAGGGTTCACAAGTTTAGGTAAATGTAAGAGCCCATTTTTGTTTGAATAAATCCATCCCATGTGATACATTTGTGATTGCCCTTGGCTAGATGGAAGAGAAGGGAGAACCAATGTTGCCTGGACCAAAAGATGGTCACCTGCAGCACATTTAAGTTGTTCTTCTTGATTTTGAGCAGGATCTTCAGAATCAGAGGAAAGGTGTAAAGAAATTTCCTTTTCCATGAGATTGGTATGGCATTTATTCTCAGAGCCTCTGGGTATGGATCTCTGGGGCAAAACTGTCTGAGTTGCCTCTTCAGAGTAGATGCAAACAGATCTATTTGGTGAGTTGTCTACTGATCTATAATGTGCAGAAAAACATCTCCGTTCAACATCCATTCATGGCAGTCTGCATTGAATCTGCTGAGATTATCCACCATTGTACTCATCTCCTAGGGAACGTACACCACTTAAAATAGAGGCTGTATTGGATAGCCATCTCCTAAGCTGTCAAATCTGCAGAGATGAAAATATTTTGTACCTCTCTGTTTGTTGATGTGTCACATTAAGGTGGTAATGTCTATGAGGGTTTGGGGGGGTCCTGGAGAACAAAGGTGATTTAAAAACTAAAGAGCCAGGATCAAGGCTTTCATTTTTTTGTCATTTATGTGACTGCTGCTCTCCTGCATTGACCATATACCTTGGACTTTTATGTTGATAGAACAGTGAACCTGTGCCAGGTCTGAAGCATCTGTGGAAACTTCCTGGAAGGAAAGGGGAATAGAAAGGGCACCGTTGGATTACACGATATATGCTTGTTCCACCAAAGGAATTCCTTCTTCATGAAGGGCAAGAGAGAATTTAGGAAATTCAGGAGATGGCAGTGTTGTACCATATAGACTTGAGATAAGGCTCAATCTCTCTTTTGTGGAGTCTGGCAAAAGGTATTATTTGTATGGTTGAAGCCATGTACCACAAGCCTTTAAGATCTCTGAGGTCAATTCAAGGGGAAACAGAGAATGGAAATATGATATCAGAAACTACATCTTGTTTTGTGCAAGAAGTTACATTATGGAGAAAGTGTTCAGATGACAACTTCCAAAACTAGACTCTGAGAAGGTAGGACAGACATTTTCAGGTTTAGGATGAAACTCAGGTAATGAAAGTTCCATTGAGAACTCAAGGTCTTGAAGAAGCACATCTGTTGAAGAGGTCTGGAAAAGAAGATGGTCTAGGTAGGGGGAGATATGTAAACCACACAGGCTGCAGAACTCTATTAATGGGAAATATCCTTGGAGCTATAGAATGATCAAAGGGCTGAGCAGAAAATTGAAAATGAACTTTTAAGACCCAAAATCCCAAGTATTTTCTGTGATCTGCATGAATAGCAGTACAAAGAATGGTGTCCTTGAGGTTCTGAGTAACCAAGAAAGCTTCTTGAAGGATCATTGTTAGAAAAGCTCATAAAGACAGCATCTTGAATGGTGGCAACATTACAAAAACGTTGACGACTCATAAATCCAGAATGAGCTTCTGGGACCCTCTCTTTTCTCAGGACCAGAAAGAGTCTTGAATAAAACCCCTTTTTCTGCTGGTGGAGGAGAATGTGTTCTATAGTTCCCCAATGGAATAATTCTTTCAGAATGAATAAAAACAGGTGTGCTTTGTTTTGGGGTACTTTTGGAATACCAGAATAGGTAGGAGGAAGAAGCTAAGATAGTCTGCAGCCCTTCTTGATGAAGTTGAGCACCCACTGATCTGGAGTTATGTCTCCACACTGAAAGGGAGTGAAAAAGCGTCCTTGAAACAGAAAGATGGGATTTGCCAAGTTGGAAGGGTGCACTGCTGCAGATGGTCATGAACTGGCTAATTTTTCAGGGAAGGAACAGTTAGGTCTTTTGAAGTTTGATTTGTATTTCTCCTGGAACGTTTTCTTAGAGAATATTTTTATCATTTTGCTGTGATTTCTGATCATTTTGAAAAAAATGGCATAGCCTTGGAAGGATAGTTTTTATGGAATGTTGAGACAGGGGGAAAGAAATATCTGCTTAATGCCCTACATATTTTTATCACTTCCCTATATGTTCTTGAAGATTTCAGCAGCTGCAGGACCAAAGAGAATTTCAGTAGGGCATCCAGTAGTTTGGACATAATGTCTTCTGGTGAAGATTGTAATCCTAACAAATAGTACCTCCTTAAAACACCAGTACAACAGTTCTAGAATATGCATCTCCAATATTTAGTAGTGTGTTTAGTCACCAGAATTGTAGAAATGAGCAGAAACAAAATTAAAGATTTTTTTTGTTTGGCAGTAACTTATTTGTGTCACACAGTATAGGGTTTGATAGTTAACATCATTAAAGAAAGTGTAGCAGGAGTGCTCATCTTATTTCTGTAGCTCTCTGTAGCCCTACTGCCTTTGTCATTAGGAAAAGCAATAGAAAATGGAAGCAATTTAGTGTGTTTGTCAGATTCTATACATATTACTACTGGATCTGAAAAATGATTTTTATAAAGAAATGTATTGTGTGTCAGAGACCTTATAAAGCCTATCAGTTTTTTAAAGTGCTGGAGGTTGGGACTATGGGTTTAAACAAGCTGTGGAAAAGTTACCCTATAAGGATTCCAAGACAGGAGGGATTGCAGAAGGCTTGGGAACTCCCATGTTCAGGAAGTTATAATACCTTATTTGCATACTACAAACTTGTTTTCCCTCCCACTCATTTTCAGAACTGTGTTCCCAAAGGAAAGCTCCTCTTAGGGAGCATCAGAAGACATGATATCCCCATTTGCAGACTCAATGCTTACTAAAGAATGGATCTGGGAGGAATAAGATAGAAAACACATTTCTTATTCAGAGGCTTCCTCTTCAGAAGAGTCCCTAACACTCTTATGAGAGGAGAAAGAAGCAGGAGAAGAAAATACATGAGAGCCAGTGACTTTACCAATACAATTGCCTTAAAAAGCTCCTAGGAAACATCATACCGCTCTTTCTGTGGTTCCCTATGAGTAAAAGGAGCAGAAGGAGAGGTGGCTTTAGTTGTCTACTTCTCTTTCTTCTTCTTGGAGGCATCAGCATAGATGTATCTGGGAGAAGTTGATCCCTGTGATGAAGCTGGGGTTCCCCCTTCAAGGACAAACCATTCATCCAATCAGTCAATGGATGTGCCTACATGCTGAACCTTATTGACCTTCAACAGAGTCATGCCAGTGGGAGCAGCAGCTAAAACTGGTCAGCCTAAGGGCTCATCAAAAGCCATACCACTCATGTCTGGGTCCAACTGGACAAAAGAAGCATCAGAAGGCTTTGACTTTTTCAGTTTCTTTTATGGCTGTTGTGGAGCATCCATCTGGGAAGATTCAGAGGTCATCCTTTCCCAAGTCAGCTCCTTAACTATCTGGCATTTTAAATAAATGTTAAGAACAGGAGTCAGATCAAGATGGAGAATAACCCACCAAATGTTTCCAATAAGACAAATAGTTGAGAAGAAGATAGAGATGAGGTGTGAGTGCAGCTTAGCATTCCTAGCCTTTCCTGGGACCAGGAAAATCTAGAATAGAAACATTTTCTTCATTGATTTTGGGAAACTGGTTCTATTCCCCTTGCTTCAACAACTCTAATACAATTGGGCAAACTAAGAGTTACTGCTTTTGTGGAACTTGAGGAACTGAGTGTTAAAATGGATGAGATTTCCACTATAGACTGTGATTTAAAAAACCCAGGTGTCTGTTGTGATCTTTTTTCAAAGGGAAAGATTGACAGAAGGATTGTTTGGAAGGCTGATGTGGGAGGGGTCTTGTAGTCATAAGATGACTTTGTCCTGGCAAGGGTCTTTTGCTCCCTGGAAATTAGTGTTAGGCTTGTCTTACAATCTCCTTGCTTTACAGTTTATTTCTTTCACAAAAACAACCCAAAAAATGGACCTGACTTGTAGGGGTAATGTCTTAGAAATTTTGGTACAAGATAAAGAGTTGATTAAACCATTACTCTTCTTTCATCTAGTTTTTCTTAATACTTCTGCTAATGTGGTCAGAAAAGAAAGTCCTTATCTAAAGGAGCACCCACAAATGTGTTTTTAAATCTTCTGCGAGAGATTGAAGTATTGAAGTCTTACATAGCAGTACCTTCTCAGCACTGAAATAGAGGTAGCAGCCCTGGAAGAAGCATCTCCTAGGCACACTTTTTAATTAATGGAATATAACTTGGATATCAGAAGAAATCATAGATTGCATTATCAATTTAAAGTCACAGTCAGGGCAGTTAGCAAAAATATAAAATAAAAAATACAAAATAGCAAAAGGTTGATCATAAAATAGATAGGAGATACCTCAGCATGTCTATCTGGTAATTAAAAGGATGAAGGGCTAGAATGGCTTATGTGTATACTATTTTCCACCTATACATGTATATATCTATGGCTCAACTGTCCTTGTCTTTGGGTAGAGCAGTAGATAAAGGAAAAAGTTTAGATGTCTTGTCAGCATCAGTGGAAACTAGAGAAGGGTCTTAGGCTGGATTTTTATCCAAATACTTATGAGAATCAGGAACCTTGTAGTATCTGTCAGGCATTTTGGGTGCATGTGGCTATGACTCTTGATTTAAAGAAGCAGAAAGGAAAGTGTATTCCAAAGCCCCTAGACCTGGAGGGGCAGAAGGCATGGGGACAGCCATATGTAAGACAGCATAATATCCATTTTATTACTCAGTGATTTTTCTTCCTTCCCAGTTAAAATACTAGATAATTTCTGAACAGTTTCCCTAAATGAGAGCTCTTCCTGAGTGGAGTCAGAGAACATGGTGTTTCTGGTTCAGATTTATATCCAAAAGGAGAAGGAGTCTGAGAAGAATAATCCAAATTTTGATTCTAGTCCTGAAGAAGAAAAATCTTTCTCTGAAGAAGTATTGCTTTTCCTTTTACTAGTGGTAGAAGGAATGAATATAAAGTGTGGTGGTTTAAGAGCCATGAGTACTTTAAACAAACCATGAGAAAATTCCTGTCATGAGTTTCTCGAAACAAGAGTGAAGACATACTTGATATTTGTTTATTTTTCTTTGGGATATCTACTGAAACTAAACAAGCAGGACTAGACCCAGATGTGCCTTCATCAAAGAACCAGAGACATCCTTATGAACTACCATCTGAGATGCTCCATCTGGTTCTTCAGATATCACTAGCTGGGGTTCTCCCTTCAAGGCCTTAGTGGTCTTCTGACTGGTCAAGTGGGATATGATTGAAGGGCATTCAGTGTCAGCCCCCATTGGGGTTGCAACAGATAGAACAGGCCCAGAAGTCACATGTTCCACAAACGGTTCCTCTGCTTTGATGGGTATGTCTGACTTAAACCAGTAGAAGGAAGCTGAGACAGTGCTATCTTCCTTCAGTTTCTTTGGCTGTGGGACATCCACGCTTTAAACATGATGAGAACAATAGTGGACATGGTGTCTTACTCTAAAGCTTTCAGTTTTTATTCTCTAAATAAATCAGAGAAGAGAGATGAATCTGTAGCTTATTTAAGGTCAAAAGCCTGACGAACTACAATCCCTGACATAGGGACAAAGATCTGACAAATTAGACAATTCCTAACATTGTGTTCAGGTCTTAAACAAAATGTCACTGAAAATGTCTATCTTTGAGGGTAATTTGCTTTCCACAGAAGCATTTGAGTCTCTTTGATAACATTAAAGAAAAAAACGATATCTAAAACAAAATAAAGAGGAAGAGTCTCCAATGGGATATTTAGTTTTTGTTGGCAGTGGCAATCACAATCCTTTCAAACTATTGACAGACTGTGGAAACAATGAGGTCTTGTTTCCTGGACTGGTGGCAAGAAAGATCTAAGGATTTTGGCATCTGTACATCCATTAAGTACCAGCATGCAGCCATCATGCCTAGGGCTATGGTCAGACATATGGTGTGAGAGGAAGGAATGCCTGAGCTGTGGTATACTGGCCAGAAGTACACTATACTCATCAAGTTACATCCCATTTGTTAACATTACTGCAACATTGATGTAATGGTGAGCATCTATCATATGTGCAAGTTGTGGCTGACCATGTTTGTGAATTAATTCATGTCACCACATTAAACGCACATTCATGAAATGTCATTTGTCTGAAAATAAATCACCAAAAAACACTTTTGGAATATTTAAAAAAAGTTTACTTTTTTGCAAGGAGGTGCAAACCTCCCCTGTATCCCAAAGTTATGGATACTCCCACTCTCCAACTTGTATATATATCACTTGCAAGATCCCACAACAATGGGGAAAAGTACAACCTTAATGATGGCTGAAAGCATTTTTGGCAATTTATATTCGGACAAACCAATGTGCATTCAATAATGCATCACCATCCCTTGCAGATGACTGCTAACTGGGAGCCATTATTAACTTCCTCATAGACTCTTACATTCTCCAAGAAGGGCTGGTCAAAGTCTCTAAATAGTGTTCTGTTCATGGCCTTACACTTAATGCAAAAAAAAAAAAAAAGTAGTGAGTCACATTCAGAGAAAAATTTTCCCCATAAATTATCACATATGGCAACCCTTCTTAAAGTCTGTACAATCTTTAATGATTCAGGCATATTTGCTGACAGTGAATTATCCTTGTTAATCAAGTATCAGTTACAGTAAAGAAAATTATTCACTGAGCAATTAATTATTAAAGAGGTATATCCTTGGGACACCAAGATGGCTGCACACTGATCAAGAGCTTGACTTCATCTCTTTCAATGTGAAAAAAAGAAACTGAGAGATAAGGGTTAGTAATTATGACAGTTTTAGTAAAATTCAGTTACTGGCAAGTAAGTACACTGCCTGGATGCCAACAAAGAAGAAACTTAGAGGGCATGAAATATAGTTAACAAGAAAAGATGGAGAGAAAAGACTGGAAAGAATCCTGCAACTGTTTAGCAAAAAAACAGTTCAAGCTCCAACTTTGGTGCAAGAGATGGCTTCCAGTAATTTAGAGGAAAAATAAAACAAATGAGCTCAGAACTGATTAAAATAAATGAAATACTGGAGTGTGTCAATTCAAATAAAAGGCTTGAAAAATGAAAGAAGCTTTAAACAGCTACTCAGATGAACTGATAAAATTTTAAAAATCAGAGGTTGAAATGAAGCAAAAGCTGGCTGAGTATGAGACTGCTCAAGAAGAGCTGTTGCAAAAAAAACGCATTAAGAGACAGAGCACACAGAGAAAACTTGAGATTTTCTGCTGTACCAAAGAAACCAGAAGGAACAGATTGTATTAATTTCATGAAAGCAAAAATAAGTAACTGGATTAGTATTCCAAAGCAGGATTTGTTAACTGAAAGGGCACATTGTAAGTATGCTTCAAACCTGGCCATGAGAAAACAGCCAAGACTTGTATTAGTAAACATGTAATCCAACCAGCAGAAAAGTTGATCCATTCAAAACTGTGGCTGAAGGATAATTTATAAAAAAATAGAGACCGCTGAGTGTTTGTGGAAAATGATTATTCACTGAACACCAGGCAGAACAGAAGCAAATTTATCCTGGTAATCAGTGAATGTAGAGAGGCAAGTGTGAGATTTAAGGTGCTATATATACAGTTGTCTTCAAAATATTTTTTCCTGGAGGATCAAAGTCATTTCTGATGCAGAGCAGGCTAAGGAGGAAATGCAAAAGTTTGTCCAACACAGAATGGGGACTCTGCTTCTCATTATTCTGATAATAAAGCCCATAAAGAGACTTTGCTATTAAAATCTTTTCCCATGTTCCAAAGGAAAATGCTTGAGAGACAGAGGAAAAAACACAGGAGTTGACTAGAAGAATCAGAAGTACCTTGGACTTGAATCAGAGTCCAGGGTTGGAAGTTGGAAATGAAAAGGAAGAAGGCTAACTACTCTGAAGTTAGTGAATAAATGTGAGACTATAAAGCATCAATCACATTTGTGAAGTATGCTTTTACAAGGAAAAAGTGGTTGAAAAAGACTTGAATTTTGTTGAGTTTGATAAACTTGTCACTTCATGTCATTAGTGTTTGGAAGGACACTAAAAGGTAAAAAAAGCGTAACTGTTAAGTTAAACAATTTTTGTTCTTAACATTATTTGTATATAACATTTCATGATATAAATTTCATGGTATACAGTAAAACATTTTCAGTGACTGTTGCACTGTATGTGATAGAGATACTAAAGTAAACAAGTATAATTTTCTTTAGTTTTAAGAAATGTAACCATTACAATGTAAAAAGAGAAGAAGACCTATGCAAAAGCAGGTTCAAGTTAATATGCTGTAATTGTGGGCTGTTGGGATGGGGAATGGGTTGTAAAAGTGCACTGATTATAATATACATGTATAGTTGAGATTTCTTTTCTTACTTTTGCATAGGTGAATGTCTGGATTAATGTCATTTGCTTAATCTAATAAGTTTCTTGTGTATGTGTGCTATAAAAACAAGATTACACTATGAATGTAATGAAAGGTTTTCCTTTAGCAAATAAATGTTAATTGTGAGTTGAGAAGTCCACAGCTGGGGGAAGCTATACATTTTGTTCTTATGTTTCCATGGAAACAAGCTGACTACAGGTCCAGGCAAAAATCTCAAGACCTTTGGACATTGTTTGCTGACAGAAATGTAAAATTAAAAGGTACAAGGGCAACCAGTTTAGTTAAAAATAAAGGTTGAAATTATAGGAAGTGATTAAGTGATAGCTTTTCTGGTACCTAAATACCTCAATCCATTTACTAGTACAGTGTATAATTTAGTTTCATTTAAAGATAGATGCTAGTGTGCTCTTTTCTTAATGTTAAATGTTAATGTTTTTTGAAAGCATACAAGCTATTTTTCACCTCAGGGAGGGGAATAAAGATAAGACAGGAACAGACAGCAATTAGTGTAAGTAGAGGGACAGGCATTAACATCCACTTTAGAATGGATAAGCTTAATTTTAGGTTAGGTAATGCCTGTGGGTGCAGCTGTCGATATGGGTCAATTGTTCCTATTAGGAGGGTTAAACTTCATTAATTGAAGACGTACAAAGTTTTGTGTGTTTTGTTTTAATTTAGTAGGTTCTGGTGATATTCTGAGTTTTTGGGGAGTTTTCATTAAAACAAAGTCTTGGAAAACATGACAGGCTCAAATGAAGATGAGAAAAAAACAACTGTATAAAGGATCAGCCTGGCAAACATTAGTGGGTGCATGTAACATAAAAGCTGGAAACAGACATTTAAAAAAGCTGACATATATAATAGGTGGGTATAATAACTTCTTATGAGAATGGCTATACTATCCATATTATTCTAGAATATGAATGGCCTCACAGGTGTAGACAACAAGGTAAGAGTATTGAATTATATTAAGAAATGCAGAGTGTAAATAGAAATGGTACAAAAAACACATTTGGAAATAAGCATGTGAATTTAATGAAGAAAATATTTCAGGAGGGATATTAGGCAAAGTATCATGGAAGAAGGAGAAGGGGAAGTACTTCTAATAATTGCTAGATTAGTTCCAACAGTGATATAAAAGGGCAGAGAAAGACAATAATGGTAGATTTATGGTAGTAAGGGGCTACTGGAAAGGGAGGAGGATTATGCTGGCATGTATTTATATTCCACCTAAAAAAATATTATTATGGAGCTTAAGAAGATCTTGGGAGAAATAAACAGCTTTTAACAGGGAATATTACTTATACGTGGGGACTGGAACTTGATTTGCAACAGTGAGGATATATCTGGGGGACCTAAGAGGGAAAATCTAACAAAAGAAAGTAGATTTCTGGAAAAAAATTATGACAATATCTGGTATGGAAGAAGTAAATTCAGTAGTAAGATTTCATTACCAAGGTACCATAACTGGGTTAGACTAGACATAATTTATATTTCACAGGAACATGTGCACTTAATGGAAAACATTGGCACAAATCCAACAACTATTTCAGATCACGCACAAATAGCAACTAAGATAAAAATGCAAGATAATGAAGTAAAAATGAGAATGAGACACTCATGCTTCCAGACCTATCTGTAAAAAGGAGGAGATTTAAAAAATGGACAGTGGAAGTTGTTTGAGAATTATTAGGGAATATAGAAATTTCTTCATAAGTTATAGTTTGTGAGTGGGAAAAAATGAAAGTGGAGCTTAAATATAGGATAGAAATAAAAGAAAAAAGATATGGTTAAGAAATAAGAATTATTTAGAGGGGCTTACAAATGTTAAAGTATTGTGGAATAAAGGAATCTCACAGAACAAGAAGAGGAGCAACTGCAGAGTACTAAAGAGAAAATAAGGGAGTAACTGGATAATAAGCATGAGTTTAGAAATATTGCTGCTAAGTAACTGTTTTTTTTTTTTCATAATAACTCCAGAGCACAAAAGCATTTAGCACAATGACTTTGGCAACAGAAAGTCAAAAGGGTTGTTGCTAAACTTAGGGAATCTATAACAAAAAAAAATAAATAAAAATACACAGGGATCCTGTAAAGATATTAGAGATATTTTAGAAATTTTGTGAAAATTTATATAAAGTAAAGGAATGTGGAAATCAAGAAAAAGCACAAATTTAAATATTTATGGGACACTTAGGTATTCTAACGTTAGAGGTATATGATGCTTAACAATTAACAGTTAAGACAGGAGGAGATGAGATGAAACTAGTGATATATAATCAATCTGCAATGAAGTCTCCAGGAATAGATGTCATTCTTGTGGAAGTTTGAAAGCTAGTAGGGGAGAAAGTGATAAAGATCTGGAAGGTTTTGTTTAACAATATTTTAAAAGGAGAGGAAGCACCAACATCCTGGAAGAAAGTTGTGGAGGCTATAATATCTAAAGACAGTAAAGACTGATCAGACCCGGCTTCACATAGGCCCATTTCAATTTTAAACCAGGATTATAAAATGTCTATGTCTATAACAGCTAAAAGAAAAGCAAGTGTTGCCGAGACTGATAGATATAGATCAGCGTGGTTTTGTGGATGGGAGGTAAACATTAATAGAGTAATGATGACCCAGAGGGAAGCAGAATGCAAAAATATACCACTGCTGTTGGTGGATCTTGATGCAGAAAAAACATTCAACAGAATAAGCTGGGATTTTTTGAGTAGGGCAATGGAAGTATTTAAATTCCCTGATACAAAAATAAGGTAAATTAGGAGGATATAGGATGTATCGGAGGCAAACATTATAAAGTGGGCAAGTTCCTCTGTGATAACTTGTGTCTGAACTGAGGAACCAGGAAGAGGTGTCCTCTTTCCTCTTTGTTATTTACATTATGTTTAGAGCCATTGGCAAAGAAAATAGGTGACTAGGAAATTCAAGGATATAACTGGTATGGTAATCAGAAAAGTTGCTATTCTTTGCAGACAATATTATTTTATACCTCATAAAACCAGAAAAGAACATATCACTGTTGTGGAATATTCTGAGACACTTTCAAATCTTTTTGGAATATAAAATTAATGAAGACAAAACAAGGGCTATAGCTATAAACTATTTACCCACACATGAACTGGTTCATCAATACCCATCTTTATGGAGACATGATGAAGTGAAATATTTAGAAGTATGGGTTAAGAAGTATTCTATTATAGCAGCTAAGGATATGGGGGGATAGGTTAAACAAAAGATAATACAAAACCTGAGAAACTGGAAGCTCTTGCTTATGGATATGCATAACAAGATACAAGCAGTGAAGATGTCCATGTAGTGTTATATACAGGTCAGGCATATTTTTATTAACCAGAGAAGAAGCTGTGAACAGTAATTAATAAAGAGTTGAAGGATTTTCATCTGGGAAGGCAAGAAGACAAAGGTCAAGTGTGATAAGTTGATCCTTCCAACAGAACAAGGCAGTTAGTATTAACTGATTTGAAGGGATATTTTACAGATACAGAGTTAAGGCTCATATACATAACACAAGCACAAAGCAATAATTCAAAGTGGAAAGGGATGATGATGAAGCAGGGGGTGGAATTCAAGAAATAAGGAGAGAATGGGATTTTGGATGCATATCCTTACAGAGAATAACAATAGCCATACAAATAATATTATATATTTATAAATTGCAGAAAGTATGCTAACAACTAAGCCAACATGACAATGGAGAAAGGAGAGTCTGCTGATAGGGATAACTGCAGTTAGGGATAGGCAAGAGGGGGCTGGAATTTACTGGAGAAAACTGGTAAAAGAACCAAGATACTGGGAGCAAATAACAAGAGAGGGAAAGGTAATAGAATAGGAAGAGGTTAAGAATTTATTTGGACTGCAGGATACAGATTGCCTTCCCTATCAAGGATTGATATCAGAGTATAGGCAAAGATAAAGAAATAGGGAAATCCTAAGCAAAAGACCAGCACTGGTAGAGATTTAATAGAATCCAGAACAGAAGCTGCTGTTAAAAAGGAATAATTAATAGAGCATATAAAATATTTCATGATAACTATAGGACTCAGTCAGAGGAGGTTAGAAAGGATTGGGAGGAAGACTGAATAAGCAATTCCCAAAGAAACAATGTATATGTATGTCTCCCAAATATGCAAAAAGTCGAGAAGATTTAGGATCTTTGCTTGGAAATGTTTGCATAGGTGTTTTTATACCCCAAGTACACAGAATTTTTCCTCAGGTAGACGGCAAATATTGGCGGTGTAACAGGGAAGAAAGAGGTGACTGGGAACATATTTTCTGGGATTGTAATGCGTTGGCAGAGTTTAAAGATTCCCTGCAGACTGCTCTGTCAGAGATATTGGATAAGCAATTTGGTGTAACTAAGGAAATTATTTTTTGAGCTATAATACAGAATCAGAATTGTCTAGACATAGTAAGGCCATGCTGAGTCTAATTATGTTGGCTGCCAAAAAAGCAATTACTAAAAAATGGAAATTAAAGTCTAATCTAACTTTACAAGAAGTAATGAATATAGCAGACATCAAACAACTGGAATTGGGAACTTTAGAAAAGGGTAGGAGCAAATTACATAGGAAAAAAATGGGAATTGTGGGAACAATACATAAAAGGGAGGAAAGAGGTTTAAAAGAAGGCAGGCTTTGAATGATCTATGTAACATTTGACAATGACTAGACTAGCTAGACTATAAGTGCTGTACAATGTTTGCAACTACAATTATGTCAATATGGCTTGTGATGTATAATGCTTGCTACTAAAATTATGTCAATATGGTTTGTTTTCATTTATATAATTGTATGATTGCCTATGTCATACATGACAATTTAGTAAAGATGTTTCTTTTTTTTAATATTTTTATTAGTTTTAAAACTTTTACAAAAAATGAAAATAAATACAAGATAAGGAACTTGTAAGGTACATCAATCCAAGAAAAAGAAAGTAAAGTACATTCTAAATTAACACAAACAGTTAACAACAAGTTTTGATTTATAGACAAGCAGTTATTGTAACAAGTACCTTACTCCTGATCGGGTAAAACATTCACTAGGGTGCCCCAGAAAAACATAATACAAATATGAATCAGGCCTCCCAAGAGGAGGATAACTTTAATCAGGTAATATACTATTATATAAAGTATAAACTGTTAACTATTTTGGGGGTACACCACCTAAACTAAACTATACATGTCCTAAAAACCTATTTACACCATATTTACAATATATTTACAACATGGATGTAAGAGGACCTCTCCAAATAAAATGTCTTACGACAATTAGAAAAGTGTAATGTTTACATTATCAAATAATTTTGGACCGTACCTAGTACAAAAAGGATCTAGCTTGGAATGCAAATGTGCAAGAAAAAAAATTTGCTGGATTTTACTTATTCTGGATTAGATCAAAGAGTTTTTCCCAATATTTTTTAAAATAATTATTTTTCTTTTTGCTATTTGTGCACAGTTTGTGTGCTGATATATATTTTATTGCCATAACCTTAAAGTTTTCCCATGAAATTGCTGAGGGGTTGTTCTAATTTTTAGTAATGAAATATTTTAGGAGAGCACAAACTGAGACAAGAACATGATGGTGAATACCTTTGATTTGAATAGGAACAATATTAAGGATCATAGTTTGCCAAGAAAATGTAGTTTTTCTCATACCCCATTTTTTCTAATTGAATTCTGTGGGAGCACCAGAGTTTATAAATGGTCTTACAACTTCAAAACATGTTTATTATGTCAACATGAGGGAGAGTGCAGAAAGGATATGTTAAGTTTTCATTACATCCGAATTTTTGTAAAACAGCTGGGGTGTAGTAAGAGTTATTATTTATCATTAGCTGTGTGTAAATTAGATTTCTGAAGGGGGTCAAGTTTAGTGTATTTCTAATTGCTTCATACTTAGCTTCGCTAGAGATTTCATCCTGTATTGAATCCCAGTATTTGGAAAATAAAAGTGAATGACTATGTATCATGGACGACACAAGTTTATAAGTATGTGAGATCATTTTGTTTTTTAGGGAGAGTGAATTGATTGTGTTAATTGAATATCTTGTTCCATAACTCTGTATTTAAAGAATTTTTGTTTTATAAGTGAGCTGAGTTGTCTTAAAATAGGGTCATATTTATTAGGAGCCCCAAATAAAGTTTTAACCTCTGCTTCATTTTTTGTACTATAAAAATGCCAGACTGTAGCCTTCTTGATAATAGGAAAGTTAGATAGGTCAATCATTTTATTACTGATTTTTAAATGTGGATTCAGATGTATTGGTTGAAGAATGGGGATTGTATTTTGCAAATTAACGGATTTCGTCAGATCATGAAAAATAAGAATTTTGTTTTTTAGAAGAGGCAAAAACTTAATGTTAAATTCACCAACAGGTGTAAGAAAGGGGATAGATTGAGGATTAATTTTGAATGAACGTATATAGTTATATCAGATCATGACCCATATTGGAGACCAAGATTCGTCATACAGATCATAACTGGCTATTTTTATTAAATGACTTGCAGTAATTATTTGATAATACAGACTGAAATCTGGAAGACTTTATCCACCCTTAGCTTTTGGGATAGTTAATTTCCTATATGATATTCTGGTTGATTTAGGGAACCATAAGAATTTAGAAATTGTGGTCTCCATTTTACGAAAGAAGTTTTTGGAATATTAAGAAAAACAGAGTTTAGATGGAAAAGAATTCTAGGTAAAATATTCATCTTTATAATAGCAGATTTTGATAACAGTGAAAGGTTAATATTTTTCCATCTGGTTAGATCATTGTTTATTTGATCCCAAACTTTATAAAGATTAGTTTTCATAAGTTCTTGACGAGAGTGCGTGAAGTTTATACCCAGATACTTTATTGAATATTTAAGAGGTATGTCAGAAAGGGGGAAGCAGTATTCTAAATGATTCTTAGGATTCAAAGGAAAAAAATGCTGATTTGGTGGGGTTAAGTTTATAGTTAGCAACTTTAGAAAAGAGATCAATAGAGTTCTGAATTTTCTGGAGGTCTGTGTTAGGAAGCTCAAAGTATTTGTTAATGTCATCCACAAATGCCAAGTGCTTTATTTCGATGTTATAGAATTTTGGGATATGATGATAGGTCATCTGTTTGATCCAGATAAGAAAAGATTCAAGATACAAGTTAAAAAGATAGGGTGATAGCGGACACCCTTGTCTGGTGCCATTTGTAATTTTAATAGGATTTGTTAATGTTTTATTTATAAAAAGGGAAGTAGAGGCATTTTTATACATCATCCTAATAGTATTAATGACCATATCCAGGAAATTAAAGTATTCCATTGTTGCATATATGAAGTTGAGATCCACATTATCAAAGGCCTTATTTGCATCTAACGTTAAAGTGTATCTTGGATGATTATCCTTTTCAAGGAACAGTAATAATGTATGCAAAGTGAGAGTATTATCACAAAGTTGTCTTTGCTTTATAAAACCCAATTGCTTTGCAGAAATAATTGACGCTATCACTTTTTGAATTCTAGTGGCAAAAATGGTAGCTAAAATTTTCATGTCTACATTTATAAGGGCAATATGCCTAGAGTTAAGAGGGTTTGATTTGTCAGAGTTCGGTTTCGGGATGAAAATAGTTTGGGAATTATTCATATACTTGTCCATAATCCCTTCTGATATGATATGATTATACATGTTAAGTAGGATTTTTGTAAAATTACTGCTGAAAGTTTTGTAAAATTCACCTGTAAATCCATCAAGGCCTGGTGCCTTATTAGGTTTCAGTTTTTTTAATAGCTGCAGTTATTTCATTTAGTGTTATAGGGGCGTTTAACTGGGTAATTTGTATGGAAGATAGTTTTGGGACCTTAAGGTTATTGAGAAAGTCTATGTACTGTTCTTTTTTGGAATTGCATTTTAGGATTGTAGATTTCCATGTAAATATCTACAAATGAATTTACAATGTCACTATTTCTATACAGGATTTTCCCTTTATACTTTATGTCCTTTATATAGTCTGGTCCTTCTTTGATATTTATTAGTCTTGCTAGAGTTTTGGATGGAGTTTGAGCCCATTCCAAGTATCTATGTAGAAGCTTTCATTCAGTCAAAGAATAGTTTTGTTGGTGGAAGGAAAATATTTCCTTCTGAATTCTGTGTAGTTTAATTTCCATATCAGGGGAAAAATCTTTTTGGAGTTCTGCGTCAATTTTTTTAAACTCCTTTGTGAGGTTATTAATGTACTGACTCTCTCTTTCTTTTTATAATAAGATGCTTTTTGAATAAGTATTCCTCTAATTACAGCTTTAGCTGCTGCCCATTGTATATCTAAAGGGATATTGGAAAACAATGATTCAGCTTCTAAGTGTTTTATATATTCATGGACTTCCTGCAAAATGTCATTTTTTTGAGAATGTTACTATTTATTGACCAAGTGAAAATCTTACTGTCATAATTCCATTTTTGGTTAGTGTTAATGCCAAGTGATATGTTCGAATGATCAGATATAGATCTGGCCTCATGGGCAAAATTAGCAATTTTAGTCGTGAAAGCGTCTGAGATCAGGTAGTAATCAATCCTAGACCAAACCTTATGTGAGGCCGAATAGAAAGTGAATTTATTAAACTCCCTGTCAATCTCAGATATTAAAAAAAGGTCAACTAAATTAAAACTATTCATCAAATCTTGAATAGAAGCAGTTATTTGGGTAGGCTGTTTTCTGTTCTTATTCGAGCTATCATTTGATGGATCAATAAGTGCATTCCAGTTGCCACCAATAATAAAGAAATGATCATGGTATGGAAGTAGCAGATTACGTATTTCTTGGATGAACAAATGTTGGTTAGAACATGGACTATACACATTCAAAAATGAAATTGGGGACTAACTTGTGGGTATGAGCAAGTGAATAAACACCATCTTCCATTTGAATCAAATTTAGTATCAAGCACTTCTCCAGGAAAGGATTTTTTTAATTAAAATAGCTGTACCTTTTGATGCAAGGCTGCTCCCTGCTGATATAACCTGTCTAATCCAATTTCTTTTTTTAATATTGTCCCATTGGTCATTTGTCATATGAGTCTCTTGTAACAAAATAATGTTTGATTTGTCTTGATAAATCAGGTGCATAACCAGCTTTTTTTTTAATGTCCTGAAGACCATTTACATTCCAAGAATTCACCCTAATCATCTAACTATAAGTTCAAAAAATAACAATAAAAACAAAATAAGGTCAACAGAGATACTAGTTTCACTAGGAACGGTCCATATAATGCTAGGTCCTTTTCTAACACATAAAAAATAAACTGTACTCAAAACTGGTGTTCTGACATCCATGCTCCTAACCTTACAACCCATGCCTAACAACCCATCTCCCTGATATGATTTTACTTGCAAATGCAAAAGATACAAATGTACTGTTGTTAAACATTTTTGTATAAAATAACTGCTACAGGTATGCAACAGGGAGACATAAATACTAACTGCGATAGTCCAAGTGTCACCCAGCATTCACAACTACACCCTCATGCCACTCCAAAAACTATTTAATACTAACATATAAATCTAAAATGTACATTTAAAGGCAAAAAGATGCATAGGATAGTTAATAAAAGAGTATAAGAATCATAATTTCTAAAAGACTTAATATATATATATATCATTTTAGCAGATCATAACATGGAATTAGTTATGCTTACAGGTGCATAAGGTTGGTTTGGTATATAATATTATAATTGTACATATTAGTTTAGCTCTAACTCCCTATAAATAAATAATATTATATCTTATCACAGACAGTAAGCAGGCAAGTGTAACTATAGCTGGCATTCCGAGGGTAATGGCATAGCTATAAATATTATTTTAAAATCTATTATTGAAAATCCAAATCCCGAACCTAAAATAAACACACATCTACAATAAACAGAAAGACCATTTATAGACCCAAACAAAGTAATCAGCTGAGCTTTGGATATAATTTGCAGATATCTGAGACTTATAAAGCTTATAGAACACATAGCTAAACACTTCACCCCTATAAGATATTGATCACTTATTTAGCTGCAGCATTAGATTTTAGACACAATTAAATTAATACTTAGTTACCATATTAGCAATTTAACTAATACTATAATATTAAATTAAATACTAATCAATTAATATTTGGCAGGCATTAGAATAAACTAGAGACATATATATATATATATATATATATATATATATATATATATATATATATATATATATATATATATATAACATTCCTTAACTAAATATAGCACACACTGACATAATGCTTTTTAAATTAAATAATAATGTTACTAACATTACCCTGAACAAAATCCTTCAATGTTCTTACATTTCAGCATCACACAGAACCCAAACTGTAAAAATACAGTCCATTTCTTCATAAATACAATGTATTTCATGATTTTAGAGTTCCCAGTAATGCTTTGCTAATTTTCTTCTTTTCCCACGCTCTTTGACCTCGTGACGTCATCGGTTGATGTTTTCATTGAATTCTGGGTTATGGAGTGTAGAAACGGCCCATCAGACTAAAGAAACCCTCGTAGAGCTGTTATGTAGGCCTCCTCAGGCCTCAGGAAGCAACGCAGGTCCCAGAAAATGGAGTTATCATTTCTGTAGGAAGTAATTTCTTCTGATAGTGTTTCCAGCTTCTGTTAGTGTTTCCAGACATATCTTCAGAGAGAAGCTGCATTTTTTTTAAAGCAGTACATTTTTCTTTATTTTATTTTGAAAAGCTGTGCCATAAGTTTTAAATAACTGGTACTCCCTTGAAAACTTGCATGAATCTTTTCTTTGCCTCCTCCACAGACTGTATAGAGTGCTTTTGGTCTTTATAGTTAAAGGAAAGAGTGGCTGGGTATTTCATTTGGAAACAAATATTTTTTTTATTAGCAAAGCACAGAAAGGGGCTAGAGCTTGTCTCTGTACTTTAATTGGCTGAGGTAAGTCTTGTGATAATGAGATCCTCTAGCCTCTCCATGAGATGTTTTTTTTTTCTTCTTTGCAATCATAAGCAGTAAATTAACATGTGCAGCATTAAGTAGTTTTGCATAGATCTGTCTGGGGTTAACTTCATTTTGAGTTTTCCGTAGCGCTCTATGAACTCTTTCCACAGTAATTTCTTTTGCAAGAGATTTATCTTCAGTTACAAGTTCAAAGATCTCTGTTAATATTACAGGTAGTTGGGGTTGATCAAACTTTTCCGGAATGCCACGTATTAAGATATTATTTCTCCTATTTCGAGCTTCTAAGTCAGTTACTTTTTGTTGTAAGTCATTGATTATTTTTTCATTTGCATTTACCTTAGCTTGTAAATCCTGTATCTGCTTCGAGTTCTCCTCAGTTTTATTTTCTATTGTGTTTATTCTTGTTATAATTTGATCCAGGATTGAACCGAAGGAATTTAGCTTATCTGAAAATAACTTGAACTCATCTTGCAATGGTTGTAATGCTGACTTAATATCTTCAAGTGTAAGAGCAGATTCAGCTTTGGTTTTAGTAGGCCCTTTGTTCAGCTCTTGCGTTGATTTATTTATTTTTTGTCTCTTGGATATTACATCCTTCTCAGGGGTAGTTATAGAGGAAAGTTTAGTTTTTGTAGTCGTAGAATCCATGGTTTCTTGCTTAGTATTATTATTCTTATTTGAAATACTGTTATATGCAGAGAAGGATATTCCTATGCAGCTTCGGCTTTCCCCAGATTGAGTACAGGTAAATACTTAGAAGTAAGGTTGAAAATTAGCTTTTTTATCCAAAATGCCGCTGTAGATCCAACCCTTTCAATGTATTTTAACTGAAATACTCCTTTCTTTTGACTTTTAAAGCCAGATGCAGGTTATTTTGAGCAGATAAACTTAGCTGGAACAGGAGCAGCAGAAAGTATGTGTTTAATGCTCAATTAATTAAACAATTAATGTGTTTAATGTGTTTAATGCTCAGCAGTCATCTTGAACTCTTTTTTTTTTTTTTTTTTTTTTAGTAAAGATGTTTCTTGTTTAAAAAAATAAATAAACTAGAGCTTGTTGGAGATATGGTTCATTACTCAAACCTTATATCTGGTGGAATAAACTCTCCATGCTGTTAAGTGGTTTAGCACCTTAGCCTAAGTCATGATTGGATGGGTTCAAATACATTTATGTCAGGGATTAGTAACATCACTCTCTTTATCACAAAGAAATAAACTTTAAGGCAGTGTGTCCTATGGAGCACAGCTAGACTACATATAATTGTTCAAACTTCCTTCCTAGTCCTAATCTATGAACCTAGCTCTGGCAAACACCAGCCAGTCAACTCATTCTAGAAACAACCTTGGGCACCAACCACTGGTGGGAGTCCACCCCTGATCTGCTTAGGTGGGTTGGGATGAAGATTACTTTTAGGTTTATATCTAACTCTAGGACTATTTCCCATGCAGTCACTACAAGCCTGAACAAGTGTATGACAGAGACCCCTGAAGCTTAGGTACCACACTGCATTTGCATCTGTGACCACCCAAAGCAATCTCTTTTCCCAGATATAGTTGAATATCTTTAGAGCCTAGATGAATATCAACATTTTCTAAAGGTTCATAAGCACTTACTAGGCTAATGATCTGTGAGAATTTTAAGGCTAAGCTTACATCCCCATTGTAGCTTTTAGTCCCCTTTGGGTGTATGAATAACCCAGAGAAGGGCAGAGTAAGGATATGTTAGGTCATTTAATTGCTGTCCCTATCCACGAGGGACATGGGGTGTTAAACCAGAGTTGAATTTGCATTTTCCCCATCCATTTGTCCAAATTACATTTGAATAAAATAAGAAAAGTACTTTGCTTTATGTGGAGTAAAACATGATTCCATAGAAGTGGTATCCACTGTCACGTATATCTATCTTTCCAACATGTTCTATTTATGTTGCAAAATAAACTGATGTACTTGAGCAGGTGTTAATGCCATTGCTGTACTTGAGAATGCATAACAGGTCTGACAGGGTAGGGTCTGTTAAGGCTCTATTCACAAGGCAAAAGTCACCTTTTAGAAGCCTGTAAGATACAAAATGAGGTACAAGGCTTTAAGGCAGTCTGCATAGTTTTTATGGTTTAGTCTCTTGATTTAAGCATGTTTTTTTTTTTTTTTTTAGTTGTAACAAATGTTTGGACGTGTACATAATGAAAGGGGCATTATACTCAATGACTGGCCTGATAAGAGATGAGTACAATGTAATGATTATATCCTTGGATTTGGAAGCGATACCCTTACATATAATCTATGAGATGAAAGAAGTGGATACATGGTGGTCAAAGGGCAGCTCATTGTCAACATAGATTCCCAGATCCCTGACTGCAGGATCAACTTTCAAGGATGCGTTGTCAATGTGACAGTTACAAAGGTGGTTATACTTGTCAATGGACACTAGTACGCATTTCTTGGCATTTAGTTTTAGTTTATGCTTTTGACACCAGCTATTTGGGAAATGCCCTCCTGGAGGAACTTGGTGTCCTCTGGAGAGTTTACAATGGTACCAAGTTTATAGTCATCTGAAAACTGGTCAGCTATAAACCCTTAGCATTTGCTTTGACCTCTGAAAAGCAAATGTCAAAGAAGAGTGGTCCAAGAACAGAACCTTGAGCTACACTGCTCATGATTAGTCTTTGGGAGGAGATAAAGCTACACACTTTGATTTCCTGTGTTCTATTTTGTGAGCCAATTTTCTATCTAATGAGTTACACAGGGACTTACATTTAGCTGGGAGAGTTTATCTATGATACCCGAGTGTAGAATGATGTTGAACACTTTTTGAGGTCTACCTGTGCAGTGTATACTGACTTGCCCTTGCCCATTTGCTTCAGTAGCCTTCTTGAAGTTGGCCAGGTTGAGCAGGCAAACTCTGCCTTTGATGAATCTAAACTGGCTTGTGTCAAGTGTTTGTGGGTTACCTATGTGTTTGTGTGTTAATTCAATAACAATCCATTCCATGGCCTTGCAGAAGAGGCTGGTTAATCTTATGGGTCTATAATTATCCAGGTCCATTGCCACCTCAGCCTTGAGCAATGGAATGACTGCTGCTGTCCTGCATTCATCCAGCACAAAGCTTATTTAGAGGCTGATATTGAAAAGCCTCTGTAGGGGATCTGAAGTACTGTTTCAGGCTGGCCAGTAGGCAACCCAATATGTTATCCAGTCCCATACAAATAATGTTCTTGGGACAGAATAGTGCCTTCAGGACTTGTTCTTGGGAGATTTAATGGGTGTAGATGTGGGCATATGACCTGGGAATATGGAGGGTAAATGGTAAAATCTGAGCTAAATTTGTTAACTAGTAAATTCGTTATGTACTGCTGGCCTGAGTATGTGATATAATGTAATGGGAGGCCATGGCGGTGCAGCGGTTAGCGTTGATGCCTCACAGCAAGAGGTTCTCCAGTTTTATCCTCAGCTGGGGTGCCTTCTGTGCGGAGTCTGCATGTCCTCCCTGTGGTCGCGTGGGTTTCCTCTAGGTGCTCCGGTTTCCTCCCACATCCCAAAGACATGCTGTAGGTGAATTGGACACTCTAAATTGGCCCTAGGTGTGAGTGTGTGCATGTGTGTGCCTTCTGTGGAACGTTGGGTGCCAGGCTGGCAACTCGACACTGTAAAACTCCACTGCCGATCATGAGCGGACAGGTGATCCATTGTGGCGACCCCTAACCGGGAAAAGCCGAAAGAAGAAGAAGAATTAACTCTGTGTAATACTGGGCATTGCTTCTGAGGTTTCCAAAATAGTTAAAGAAGGCTTTGTTGTTATCCTTCAGCTAAGGGGGCTATGCTTATCTCATATCTGGCTTTGGTTGCTTTGTTCAGGGTACGGAGTTTCTTGTTAAGTTTAGCAAAATCATTTTTGGCATCTCAGGAGTAAAACTTATTTTGGTATACGAGTATTTTCTTTTATTATAGAACCTACCTGTATTTGGGCTACACCACTTAGGTTTAATTTTAAACTTGATATTGTATTTACTTTGAAAGGGGACAGAAGCATTTATAGAGCTACTTACATGTGCATAGAATTCGACAGTATAAGATTCTGGGGTCAGCAAGTTGGAAGGGGATTTTGAATTTAGCCAGATACTCAGTTTTAGCAGATTGTCCTTAGCATAATTTCTGAATATAGATAATCGAAGATGCTTCCTGCTTTAATCTTATGGTGAATGTGACTGATTTGTGGTTCAATTTAACTCAGGAGGAAGTTACAACTGATGGGGAGTAAAGTCACTGTTTTATAACCCATGGATGGGGTGTGTGCTAACTGGTCCAGAGAGTTTGCATTGATCTAATCCAGAAATTTCTAGACATAAAAGTTTGAGGATATATAAGTCTCTCCAGGTGATGTTTGAAGGATAGTTGAAATTCTCCAGGAAAATTGTATTTGGGTTAATACAAAGGGATTCCCTACTAGTTAGCTAGGAGGTGCTAGCTACAGAGATACAGAGGAGATCCTATATGTAGCTTTAATTTTGTTGATAGTAAGCTGGATGTGCATAAGTTCATGGTAATTAACTTGTCTAGTGAATCTCGAGGTGAATTTTTAAGACTATGGAAACATCACTGCATTTTACTGCTTTCATTAGTGCTCTGGGCCTGAGTATGTGGTAGGCACTGAAACCGTGCACTGATAGGGTGCTCTCAATGTTCTTGAACCAGATTTTTGCAATGATACACATACTGATGTTTTCAAAGGTAAGGAGTGCTTCTAGGGAGTGCAGTATTATTTTGTGTTAAGGCCGTTAGTGTTGTGCAACAGTATGTTTACATTAACTACATTCTGTTTTGCTTTGTTGGAAGCTTTAACAGACTGACATTGCCTAAAAAAGGCACTATGAGGCAGGCAAGGATTTAGCCAATATACAAAAGCCTTGAGGGGAAAGCTGCAGGCTGATGGATATATATTGCACCCCCTTGAATTATGCCAGAAGCTAAGCAAACTGTTGAAGTCAATAATCATTTGTTCATATTATGGAATCACTCTTGGTGATGGTAGAATACTGCTCAAGGCTGGGTTCATACCTGTCTTGGACCCACATTCTGAGAAATCCATCATGTCTCTTTTCATATAATCTAGGGATGTACATCTCTGGTCATTTATACCCATGTGTATTATGACTGCATCACATGTGTACCTGTGGTGCAATTACTTGAGTGCATGCATGATGTGGCAAATCCTGGCCCCCGATAAGCAAGTGACTGTGATCTTCTCTTTATACAGCCTGGTGAGTGGTGCATCAGTGTGTCTCACTATGGAGCCACCTATGACTTACCTTATAGACTTGTGACTTGAGACACTGACTCTTAGATGTATACTTCATGGCAAGTGCTGTATGTGTTGTGTATTTGTGAGACTTCTGACAGTAGTGATTTCTTGGGTTATATTTAGGAAGTCTATGTGGTTTAGGTAAGTTACTTTTAAGAGTCTTAGCACAGGTAAGTATATGTGTTTGGATTAAGCTGTGTGTGACTGACGTACTTTAGCACTGTGTGGTATACCTGCTTATTTTTGTGA